>NC_064807.1:32004710-32196227 GCF_023721935.1 Panthera uncia
TTGTGTGCTAAGTGCTGGGTGGAGAAATGAATCACACGTTCCTAGGTACACTGCGAGGGGCCATTTTGCTGAATTAAAGAATTTGTATTTATCTTTCATAAAGTATTATTCTCACTGTCCCTGGCCTGGGCCAAGAGAATGCAGGCTTGAAATTTTGAGCTTTTTGCGGGTGGTTAGCGCTCTTTTGGAAACCATGATGCCTGGCAACCGTCTGCAGCAGGACTGAAAATACTGGTAGAGGGTTTAAGACTTTAACGATTCTTTCAGAACAACCAGCTTGACAATGAGTAATATGCAGTTTGATGTGAAAATTAGAAAACTGGCAGATGAACCTGCAAGAGGGAATTGGATTTCCAGAGAGACAAACGGGAGGCCATGCGGCTGAATAGAGTTCATAAGATGCAAACGCATGCAGGGGAGTCGCGATCCTTTCTCATTCCCGGCAGGCGCAGAGCAAGGCCCTATTATTTATTTATTTGCGGGTGAAAAGCGAGAGTTCCGTGGTCCTGGTATTTATTATCAGAATGGATGGATTCAATATCGAGCAATGATGTGTTCAAAATGAAAGCCACATCATTAAACGTTACAGACATTTATTAATTTCCTCCTTATTCAAATAAAACAGGCATTATCCCACCAGATGCCACGTGACTCCAGCCTTTTCTCCTCTGGCTTTAACAAAGGCTCAGTTTCTGGGAGGCAGTGTGGTCGAGAGCATATCTGGGGACAGCAGAGATATCCAGGGGAATATGATGAGGAAAGGAAAGCATCTAGATGGAGGCTTTAACAGGGAGGACTCCATCTTCTGAAAGCACGATGGGGCCTGCCAAATGACTGCTCTCTTTAGCTCCCTCATCATCTGCCCCATCAGCTTACCCATTTGCTTCCCTCTCCTTTCTCCTCTCTCTTGTTCTTCTCTCTCACTGCACGTTACTGATCAAGGAGCAGCTTCCATTCTTGTGAACTGTGACTTCTAACCTGGGCACAGAAGTTAGTGGGATAGGTGGCAGCCTTCAGCTTGGGGTCTGTTCAGCTCCATGCCCAGAGCAACTCCATGCTAAAAAGACTGCACAGTTTTGAATGGTTATGCTCCAATCGAAAGAAACCAACTTGGGAGAAACGACATAAATTCATTATTGCTGAACTGAAACCTCTTTCTGCTCCAGGCAGAGAAGATAAATTACCACTCAAGTGATATGAAGTTATTTGAATGTTTCATTGGATCAAATGCATCATGATGTCTGGAAATCTCTTCTCTTTTAAGTTGGAATTAAAGAATGGTTATCAGACCAATAATAGACACTATCATTTGCATACATTTCATCTCAAGAGACTTTTGAAGTTATGCAATACTCAAGTGGCTAATTGTTCTTCACACTCCTGACATATCAAGTTACAGCTTTGATTAAGGAGGACACATTGGTGACTGAGATGATTGGTGGGAGCCCAGAAAGAGGCTTTTGCAAGGGGCTGGCAGGGGCACTGAGGGGCCTTTTAAAATGCTCCCAGGAGGGAGGTGAACTTGGCAAGTTTATTTAAAGCAGGTTTTCTCCATGTTTTATTTCCAAATAACTGGGTATTCAGTGATGACAAAAATGCCAGTGTTTTTTTCTCTTTGTCCCTTTTCATCAAAGACTTAAATTCCTTGAAATAGCCTCTAAAGTTGCCATTAATCCCACTCACCACTACCATCCCCCTGAATTCTTACAGGTCTCTAGTCTGAGGTTGGGTTTTGAATGGAATTAATTTTCAGTGTTTGCTTAGAATGTGTAACATCATCAGGCTGATTTTTGAAAGTCCTTCCTTCTTTCTTCATAATTCCATAAGACTTTCACGGAAGAGTACATTTTATGTACTCTGAGCCTCCAGAGCCTAGCACAGAGCCAGGCATGAAATGATGTTCCTTTCTTATTGAGTAAAGAAATGACTACCCCATTTCCCATGGTGCCACTCTTGTTATGATTCCCAATATTAGCTGCACAGTTGTAAGGTACTCTGTCCACATACAGGTGCTGGGCTGACATGAATGCTAGCCTGGTTAGGCACTTTAGCTTCAAATGAGACACATTCCAGATTACCATCTGTAAGTTAGGCTTCCTACAAGGATACAGGCTTGTAGGTAGCAAGAGAGATCATCTTTGTCATGAGGTTACCTCTGTGGCACAGTGTCACTCAACATTCTACATGTAACCCAGCACTTTTCAAGACTCTGTTAGATGACTGTGATATAACTATGTGTGGCCAGTGGATTGTGAGAGAAAGTGACATGTGTCATTTCCCAGCATAGGTAGTTGAGACCCAGTATCCTCAAATCCAACCTTTTCTGTCTCTTTCATGGGAACTTTAGAGACCTCAGTTTTAGATTATTTCATTCTAATGTGCTGAAGACTTCCTCAGCCTGGGCTTCTTTGTGAATGTCAGTTCCCACTGACTGTGTTGCAATTATAAATTTTTGTTGTGTTAAGTTGCTGAGATGGGGTTATTTGTTACTGTAGCATACATAGCAAATTCTGACAAATACAACCCCAGCAGATTTCCCCTTCCATCTCCTTAGCCAAACCTAAGTCATATGGTCACTTACAGCTGCAAGGAAACTGGGGAAAGTGGGAAGCTTAAATCAATCACAGCCTGCCCCTTGGTGGCTGTTTCACCCCAGAAAAACTTGGGGTTCAGTTACAAGGAGGAAGTGAGTTGACACTTGGTGGACACTCTGGGTGTCTGCCAAATCACCAGACACTGTTCAGGCTAAACAAAGAAGATACGAAAGCCAAATAGGCGGAGGTAGGTATCCAGGTATTTCTGTAATTCCACGCCTCAGACTTAGTGTCCCAGAAACGTCTGATGGCAAGTGGCTCCTTCTCCTGTGAGCTGTCAAGATGCCTGGTTAAGTGACTGCTAAATTGCATCCGCCTCCTACCTCCTGTCTCCCACTGCCCCAAACGCTGCCCTTGAAGTAGGGAGGGAAGTGATCCCCTATATCCCTTTGCCAAATCTCTCAGACAGGTTATGAGGCTGAACAGATTTGTGTTTGAAAAGGGCTTTGAAGCTCTGGCCTGAAAGGTACCACAGAAGTGCAAATGCCTGCAATTCATTGCCTGCTGAATGGAACAGGAGCTGAATGGCTTTAAACTGGAATTTCAGGGCCTGTGGCTGGTGTCTGGGATTCGCACAATGGCTTTCTGAAAGCCTTTCTTCTGTATAGTCTGCTATTTGTTCTCTCAGTTCCTCACCCAAGTTAACCCTCAGTCTCTCCTCACCCTTCTCCTCCTCAGGAAGGCATTGGCTAGAGGAGGCAAACTGCAAATTGCTCAGCTTGGCTCTGAGGTTTGTCCCTTCTTTCCCTCACCTTCTCTAGTATTCACCCTTCAGCCACTCAGGCATCTTCCCCACCTCAGGCCCCTTCCTGTTGGGAAAACTTGAACCCCTATCAGTTAGACCCTGGGATTGACCCAGTGGTGGGTGGGGGGATGCATTCTGAGGAGAGTGGCCTGACCCATCTCAACAAAAAACTGGGATGGTTGTTAAAGGTGTGCATTCCAGGCCCAGCCCAGACCTACTGATGAGGGATTTTCAGGGGTGAGTTTCATGGGTCTGCATTTTCCCAAGCACATGACTGTTTGCCAGAGAGGAGGCTCAATAAATTCTTCACGTGATGGATGACTTGTGCAACACTCACATTGTCCCAGGTCCTGTGCTGACTATCCTCCTTATAACTTCTTATCCAATCTTTCCTAGAGCCTGGGACAGAGCTATAATTCTCAGCAGCCCTCCACTGTCTGGATGAGGAAACTTGGCCAAAGAATTTAGCCAGGATCGGGACCCAGGCTCTACACAGGCACCTTAGCATGATTAAGTTGTCTGTTTCCTCTCCCTGAGGATTAACATTTTTAAAAGGATTTCAGGACAACAACCCAGTGGAATGGATCTCCAGTGGTGATGTTTCTGGCAGCAGAACTGGTAAGAGGCTATTATCCAATGCTTCAGTGTCAGGAAGAGTTAAATCTTTTTGACAGTTCAATGGCCCCCTTTGGGTTTGCCCAAATGGCACCTGTTGTTGAAGTCAATAGAGCTTACAATTTAATTTCATCTGCCTGCAAACAATCTCTCTCATTAGGGGGTGGAATGATGATGGGATGCTCCCAGCCATGCAGTTTCACTTTCTACAGGGGCAACACATAAGTACAGTGGAATGTACTGTTTTCTGCAAGGAGCAAGGGAGAGCCCCCCTCCATCCAGACTGCTTGTAATGAGAAAGCGAGTCCCTGGGTAAGGAGGAGGAGAAAGGCAATGAGTAGGGTTAAGAAGGGGTGAGAAGGGGTCAAGCTTGCACACAGGGCTCCTAAGAGCGCTTGTCATTTCCCTTTGTGAGCTGTCACCTGTCCATGCACAGGCTAGTCATTATGCTCAACAGAATTTGAATGCTTCCATTACCCAAATGACAAGGAAGTAACTTTTCTATTAGAGATGAACCCACCACATGGGCATGAGGGATTCTTTCTGTTTTCAACTCTGAGCTAATAGACCCCTTTAGTTCAACAATAACAATGAGGGTGATAAAGATGCCAGCAATAGCAAGGACAGTACTAGGGGCCATTTGCTTGCTACTCCATGAGGGGCACTGCATACATCTCTTTAGTTTCACAACAACTCTGAGCTAAGAATCCTGTGCCCATTTCACAGAGGAGGAAACTGAGACTGAGCTGGACGAGGTGACTGACCAATGTCACAGCCAGCAACAGACAGAAACAGGATGGGAACTCAAGTTGGTCTGACTTCAAATGTGTACTTTTTCTACCACTCTCATCACCTATCCTTCAACTGTATTTCAGTGATGAGACAAAGATTGTGTGTCTCAGTTACTCTCTGGGGATCAGGGTTATATCGATGACATTGCACATTGCACCCAGAGTGTTGAGGGTGTTTAAACATCCCTTTCCCTCTCCCCAGGGAATTCCTTGGAGAAACTGGTGGGGGGGGATACTGTTGGAAATTTCATTTTCTTTTATGAGTTTTCAGTGACAGAGTGTACGTGTGTGTTTGCATGTTCTGGCAATACTGGTGTCTGATGTGTGACCTGTTTTTTATTAAAGTTATAGCTTTTGCAGGGAGTTGGGGTTATTACTGGTGCTTTGGGAGAGGAGTTGTCAAAGTTGGACTCACTCTGGCATGTAGAAGGTGATTTCAAGTTCTTTGCCCGGGAGATGTATATGCTAATAAGAAAAATGCTCTTTCTTCTCTTCAAGCCAAGTTCAGAAAGATTATACTAGCTCTGTGGATTGCAAAAAGAAAATGAAAGAACAGACATGGCCTGGGAGGCAGACTTGGGAGGGAAGAAGAAAGGAAGAGAAGGTAATGAACCCAAAGAAGGCTGACAAAGGGAGGGGAGTGTCCCTCCTTACAGCTCTGTGGAGCACAGGTGGTACAGGGCAAACCAAAACAGTGAATGTTCCTTATTAAATGAATGAATTGTGGCATTGAATTCAACAGGTTATTATAGACTAAAAATAAGAGCTATGGAAAAATTCAAGTCATATATATAACTTCTCTTTCTCTAACTTTGTGTTAAACAAGAACTTTGGGATGGTACAACAGGATAAGCCCATCTCCAGAGCATGCTGTGCAGTGGATATTCATCATAATCAAGCCACTCTACATCTTTTGGACTCTCCTTTAATATTTTTATGATTTTTATCATGTAGATTTTCACCTTCCAGTAGAGGCAAGAAAAGTTGCATATCAAACCACACGTACAGTCCAAACCACATTGAATCAGGTTCCACCAGAGCAATGGACCACATAAAAGGAAGGTCATATTCAGAATCTACTTTTACAGAGAGAATGGCAGGAACTGATCCATCTTTTCAGGAGTAGTAGCAGCAGCAAAGCTCCTAACAGTAAAATCCTGTGGTCAGCACGCCACACTCAGTGCCTCCTGCTCCGTCTACTGGGTGAGCTGTGCTGCTTTGTCTACAACGCCAATGGGACTTACCTACGAGCGGCTCAGCAGTAGCATTTGGGTTCTTGTCTTGGCTCTACAGTCTCTGAGCTTGATACACTCTCTCTGAGTTTTTGGAATCTCTATGAATTTCCCAGTAGCTGTAACAATTTTCCTTTTTGTTTCAACTAGTTAGAATTGGTTCTGTTGTTTGCACTTGAATATCCTGATCTACTTGGGTAGACATTTCTGTTTCTTACTGTGTGTTAACAAATGGCACTTCTGATTTTCCTGATTCTAGCTCACTCTGATACACTGATGAGTTCCAAGTTTCTGAGTATGCAAGGCAGAGAGTGTCATGCCCTGGACCCTGGACCGTGGCTTTTATAGTGCTCTTATACTCCATCACCCTATTTAGGAAACCTTGATGGCTCACTGTCTATGGGAAAAATTCCAGACCTCAGACTCTGGTATTGAAGGCTTTTCACATTCTGGTTCTACTTTCCCACTGTGTTCCCAATACTCTTAACACCACTACCAAATTGCAATGTTTGCTTTTCCCTTTGAATTTTTTTAAAACTCTGGCCACTGATTACACTATTCTCTCTGCTTACAGGGATCTGACCTACATCTCTGTCTACCAGAATCTTACCCATCATTCAGGACTCTGTTCAGATTTAATTTCTTAAATGAAGACTTTACTAATGATTCCCTGCAGAAATACTGCCTCATCATCTAAATCTTCTCTGCACTGAGAGCATTTATTCTATCCTGACTTGTCTAAGAATTAGTTTGTCTACTTAGACATCTTCCCAACTATATTGTAGACTTGAGGAGCAGACCATGTCTTATGATTTATTTTGTTTCTTCTTGTATCACTGACATTGAATCTTGGATGTGGTAGATGCCAACATAGTCTATGCAAAAATTAATTAGTGAAATGCTCACAATAGACACACTATCTGTAAAAACAGGAAAAAAAATGTATAGTTTATTTTAGAGATATGTGGGAATTTTTGTAGAGCTTCAAGATTGGGGTGTCCTTGTGGACCATCCATGGAATCACAACTCTTCAGCAGTGTGACTTATAACCTAGATACACATGCACTTACAGTGTTGGAAGAATATCATGTTCAAGACATGCTCAAGCCATGTTCAGTGCTAAATTGTGGGTGAGAGAAAAGGTTTGTCCTTCCTTTAACATGTACTCTCACATACAGACTCATTAGTAGGCAGCGTCCTTTCAGGAGGGTTGAAAGAACAGAAGTCTTAGGAGTCCAGTGTCCTGGTTTCTCTAGTCTTGTTTCTGATGCAAATTAGAGACATGACCTTGGGCAAGTCATCTATCTTTTTTGGGACTTAGTTTCTTTGTCTAAGAATTGGGCCCTGATAATGTTTTTACCTCATTTGATAGCTGAGAGGCCAAATAAAATATGAACACCTTGGAGGCAGAAGGGAAGATGGAGATAGAGGTCAGTGGTAAGAGAGAGAGAGAGAGAGAGAGAGAGAGAGTAATAACAAGGAGGAGTAAATATGGGGGGATAGAGAATGGAACCAGGCACTGGCCTAGAGGCAATACAGGTGGAGGATGCCCCCTTCTATCTGAAAAACATGAGGGAGTCTTTCTGAAAGTGTTTCTCAGGGCTATTGCAGACTGCTATTTCCTTACCACACTTTCATTCTCCCCTCTTCTTTGCCTATGTTATTAGGAGGAGGCACCTTGGAAAGAGCAAGTGTTTTTTTCATGTGTTGCTTTTTTCTCAAGCCTAGGTCTGAGAGGCTAGGAAAGCACTTACATATTTCAGACATTCTGCATGCCTTGGAGAATTAGTGCTGTCCAAAGAGCAATTGTGAGCTTTCTCATAAAAAATCACAGTTTAGAACAGAGTTTAAATAAATAACATTAGACTGGGGCATCTTTATGGCCTGTTATCACCTGTTATCTCCTAGGGGAAAGGCTTTTCCTTCTATTTTCTTTCCTTCCTCCCTTCCTTCCTCCCTTCCTTCCTCCCTTCCTTCCTCCCTTCCTTCCTTCCTTCCTTCCTTTTTAATACAGTCATGTAGTCAGTGTTGTCAAGCAGCAGAGACATTGCTAGGACTTTCTAAAGGACCTATTACAACAAGAATTTGAGTTTATCTCATGAGCCCAGGCCAGCACACCTAAGCTCACTGCTGCTGCAGCCTCCTCTTCTTCATTGTGAAGATGAATTTCATCACGCTGCTTCCCAAATGAAGAAACCTCTTAACACAGCCAGGTACAGTCTCATCCCTGTGGTCCTGCTTTGAACTAGCCAGATCCAGAACAGGGTAGGACATTTTCTCCTCATTATCACCTCATCACTCAGTTCCCCTTGTCTGAGTAGGGTCAGAGAGGTGGGGCTCAAAGCTGAGTGCAGGAATGGAAGTGCTAATGAAGAGAAAGTGTTCAAACATGGACCCTGCCCTCTCATTCAGGCCCCATTGAAAATGGTAACACCATGAGATCATCTTTCTTCTTACTGCTAAGTTTGAATGAATTTTAATGTTGCTGTTTTCTGAAGTAAGTAGCATGCAGATGGCTTCAGTTCTAAGCAATAAACTGTCCCATGAAGAGGGAAGTGAATCAAATATTATGTTGGTGCAGAAGATTTTTATCTCTTTATTAATAGAAAGACATAATTTTTGTTGGAGAAATGTTTTAGAGAATGAGGAGTAGCTATCAATTTGACATTCAAACCAAGTTTCTGTTGAACAAACATCATTGGAACACCTGCTATGTGTTGAGTTTTGGGCTAGGTGTTAAGAATATGAATAAATATTTAACATTTATTAAGTGCTTTCTTTGAGATAGGACCCATGAGCTAAGAGCCTCTGTGGTGCTTTTATGCTTTGTTGACTTAGCTGAGCTGGAACTGTGGTTCTCAGGTTTCCTTCCTGGTGCAGTTTTAGTTTGTGGGTTGTGGGTTAAGGCTGAGGACAAGAGAAATTTGCATGAGGTTTGGAAGGCAGAACCGAACAGCAGCAGGTATGCTCTGGAGGTCGCACATGCCACCATGATCTGCCGCTCACTTTGCTGGCGTGGGGCAGCAGCTTGGCCTGCAGATCTTCTGGCACCTGAAGAGTCTTGTCTTTTAGTCTCCTGAGCCAGATGTTCATGCATCTTTGTGGTGAGGGAGCCATATCTTTGAGATAGAGGTGATGAAAGACACATGTGGGTTTAGTGTGTCCTGTGGGTTCATGTTTGTCCTTATGGGTTACAAGTTTTTCCCCTCTCTCATTTCAAGTACAGCTATTCAGCCTGCTGGCCCTGCTGACCTATAGCAAATCTAGCCCCCTAAATATAGAGCCCACAACCCTCCACAGGCTTCTCCACCAGCTTCTTGCAGTCCCTGTGAGTGATTTTCTCTGATTCTCCACCTCTCCCCTTCTGGACTTGTACTTCACTAGCTTCTCCCACAGTTGCATAAGGTCTAATCTGTAATGTTGATCCTTTATTCCACATCATTTGTGTGACATTGATTTGGGGACTGGCAGAGGCTTTGGAGGGTCTCAAGGGGGAGGTATGAAGGACAGTCTGGAAGTTGATGTTGGGGGATAGAGGAAAGGCAACCCATAGTGTGTAGTGGTGAAAAGTTTGGCAACACTGTTGTCTGCAGTAATTTGAAAACACAAAATATACCCAATGAACTAGTGGATTTGCTTAATGAGATCCAGGAAGGATACTGAATTTGCCAACTGGGTTCTTTTAGCAGTGTACAATAAGGTAGACAAGGAACCAATAGGTTTTTCAGCAGAATTTAGAAGAAATATAGAGGACCCAAACAAAAGCTTGCAGAAGGACCTCAAAGTAAGAAATGGTCTGTCTCAGGGAAGGGAACAAACTCAGGGCAATAAAACATTTGTTTAGGGTAACAATAGAGTCAAGAGTATGACTCTAAAATCTGGTGCTAAGAACCTAGAAGTACTTAAGGGTGTGTCTTGTAGATGTTAACTGTGTGCCTCTTAAGTGTTCTTGGCTGGACAACAGAGCTTCTAAGACTCTTACAAACTTTGTCCCATAGCAGCCTGGCACAAAGTAGAAAAGATTTACCCTGGAAAAACATTTGGATGTGGCATTTGTCCAACAGAGTGGAATATAATTTGATGCATAAGAAACATATTTTTAAAAGAATCGTATTAACTTGAAATGAACAGAGATAATTCAAAATGAAAAGACACCTCTGTAAACTGGAAGCAGGAAGGAAGTAGGCTAGAAGCAGGCTGCGAAAGCTACTCAGCTGGAAATTCAAGCCATTTCTGGTGGAACAGGATGCCTCAAAGCATGGGGCTGAGAGCCCTGAGGACACAGCCAAGAGCCACCTCAGATGCCCCAATCTCTGCCTGATGACTTTTTCCAAGTAACATGAAACTTGCTCAGCTCATTTAGGAGAGCCAAGGCGTGTCAGAGACTTACTGCACTCAAAGACACGCTGTAAGCAATAAGGAGCAGGGGTCAGTGGGCAAAGACTCCTACTTCCATGTTCTTTGCTAAGCATGGCTCCTCCAAGATTCCCCAGTGGGAATGAGCCACAGTTGTCAACTGTAGTAACTTATTAACCCATGTTACTAGCTTTCCTTATTTTTACTTTCCTCACTCTCACCATTATTTATGCTTCCTGCGATCATTCTCCAGATAAACCACCTGCACCTAATCCTTGTCTCAGGGCTTGCTTTTGGAGGAATCCAAATTAAGACCAGGAGGAAATGATTACCTCTGACAAATATCTGAAGTTCTATCAGAAGGGTGGTCAAGGAGTAAGAATATAGCAGACCAGCAGGATGGGTGGGGTGGGGTGGGCATTGCTGGCAGAATGGTAGTATGTGTCAATGCTACATACGTTGTGTGGAAGAGAACAACTTGCTCCTCTGGGCAAATGTAGTTGGTTAACATATAGTACATTTGTCTGAATTAGAAAAATGTGCACAGGGAGAAATGGATACGTTTTCCTCTAAGCAGATGCAGCCTATCACCAGAGATTGAGGTTGGGCTGGATTTCATCCCACTCTTGACCTTGAGTGGTGTGAGGAAATGAGCCTGAACAGGTAGGCAGAGCAGTTGTGAGATGGGCATGTGGGTTGTGCTAATTGGGGTATCATGTAAGTAAAGGAGCATGTTAAAATGTTTTAAGTAAAGGGTTGCCATCATTAGATTTGTGTGTGGGTGTGTTTTTAATTTTAATTCCAGTATAGTTAACATACAGTGTTATATTAGTTTCAGGTGGACAATATAGTGAGTTAATAATTCTACACATTATTCAGTCCTCATCAAGATAAGTGTCTTCCTTCTTGATCTCAGGATCAAGAGTTCAAGCCCTGCATTGGTCTCCATGCTGGGTGTGGAGCCTGATTAAAAACAAAACAAAAAAACAAAAATCATAAGTGTCCTCTTAATCCCTTTCACCTATTTCACCCATCCCCCACCCACCTCCCCTCTGGTAACCATCTGTTTGTTTTGTAGAGTTAAGAGTCTGTTTCTTCGTTTGTCTCTTTTTAGATTTGTGTTTTAAGAATCTTGTGTCTGCTGGGGTGCCTGGGTGGTTCAGATGGTTGAGTGTCTGACTTCGGCTCAGGTCATTATCTCATGGTTCATGAGTTCGAGCCCAGCATTGGTCTCGCTGCTGTCAGCCTGTCAGCAAGGAGCCTGGAGCCCTGTTCCCCTCTCTCTGCCCCTCTCTCTGCCCCTCCTCCACTTGCAGTCTCTCTCAAAAAAAAAAAATTAAAAGCATTTATAAATAATTTTATGTCTGCTGTGAGCAGAGGTGCTTAGGATTGGGGTCAACACTGAAGGCAATGATGATATATTGAAATAAGCATTATCTTTAGGGATGGGAAGGAATGAACATATTTTCTAGAAATGGGGAAGGTAGGGTGAATAGGCATTGATGACAGCCTGGTCAGAGGTGGGGACCTTGGGGGCAGAGGGAAATATGGCAGACATTTTGAACAAATGGTGATTACTCAAAATTCTATTTTGTTTCTATATTCTCCATTCTCCTTGAAGTTAGGTGGGGCCTGTGACTGATACTGTCTCATAGGCTATAATTAGAAGTGATATATGAAATACATATCAACCCTCTGATGATCCATGATGGACGTGTAGTATAAATGAAAAATAAATATTCTGGTTAGGCCATTTTGGTTTGTCATCATGGCATAACCCAGGCTATTCTGAGTCATCAAGAGACCTCAAGGGTGATGCCTAGTTTCTCAATGGGATGCCTGGGTGGACAGGTGGGTCACAAAGGTATATGGGAATTGAGGAGTACTGTGTCAAGACAGGAGAGAAACATTTTCAGGTCCCTAATGGAGAGAATTGTCAGTAACTTTTCCAAAAATAAAAGCATCAAGACAAGAGCAACAGAAACTGGTCATTGCACTGAATTCACTGAGTACCTTCTCAGTGTCCTGTTCTGGGCTCATGTTGGAAGGGAAACGAGTGACTGAGGACACAGCCTTTGCCTCCTGGGAACTCAATCTGACTGGTGAGATGAGGCATGTACAGAAGAAAGAGTTATATATGCCAGGCAAGGAAGTGGCCCCCCACAAGAGGGAGAAACAGCCATGGCCACAGCATTCAGGAGAAAAGAACTGAGCAGAAAGCTAGGTCTAAAGATTCTCTAGTCAGAACAAAGAGGAGGGACCTACAGGGACACATTATTCCCCATAGGAACTCCAAGTCAAATATATGTGTGACTAAAGGACTCTAGAAAAGTCACAGAGAAATATAAAAGAGAGCCTAAGCCTGATCCATATTTGCCCCAGTGCAGACAATTGGAGTAAAAATGAATCCACATCACTGGCAGGACAGATTTTTCATAGAGCAATCACTTTAAAGTTCCTGTACATCATCTGTCCTATATCCCCAAAGATAGGGTCCTGGATATTCATGTGATAAATATCTTCCTGGGCTGCTGAAAGGGGTACTGCTGGGGATGCTTAGAAGGGAGAGTTACTATTTTTAATGAAACTTTTATTAGTACTTCCCATCATTAATCCTCCCCCCAACAGGATCATGTGTGTGTGCACGTGCGTGTGCACACACAAACGTACACACACACACACACATACACTCATCCCCATACCCTCCAAATCCCAGTCAGGAACACAGAGCTCTGGCCACCCAGGCACAGAGAGCAACGTCTTAAATTCTCTCACTAATGTTATGGATCACTTCATAGGAAGGCATGGAGAAGCAGATATTCCCTACAGGGACATGTTTGCTAATCGGATGTTAACGGAAGAATCTCTAGGGTTTGCAATCTATGTGCTTATTTTATTTAACGCCTGGATGTATGGCTGTATCAGTGCTAACTTTCCTCACTTGGGTTGTCTCGGAGCATCCTCCCCACTCCTGTGAACATCTGAACATCCGGCTCCCCAGTGCTATGGAGGCTATTAAATTAGCTTAGGCAGCAGGTGGGCAACTGAAGAAATTGGAAAACAACAGCTGATCTAAGTGACAGTGCACTGTGGACCTCTGTGAGGGGGATGTGAGATATAGACCCTATCATGAGAGCCCATTCAGCAAGGGACCAGCTCCCCCTCCACAGCCCCAGAAATGCCAGCTACAAACAGCCACTTACAACCAGAAAATAGTGGGGGTGCTGGGCTTCCTTAGCACCTCCTTCAGCATTGTCTCTGCTTGGAGTCATCCAGTTTCTAAAGGCTGTCTTGGGCAGCGTGTATGTGTGTTGGAGTGGGTATGGAATGATGATCCTGCCTCATATTCGTGTCAGAATCAAGGAGCCCCCATGTTACAAGAATGTGGCTGGGACAGAGTGAGGGTGGGAGAAAGGCAATCATAGAAAGAGCCAACATTTGTTGAGTATCCACCTATGTGCCTGGCACTGAGATTTACCTGCAATGTTTACATGGAATGTTTCATTTAGTTCTCTAACAACCCTATGATGGGGGTAATAGTGTACATATGCATTTTTCAGAGGCAGAGACTGAGGCACAGAGAAAAGGCAACACAGTGTTTGAACCTCAGCAATCTCGCTCCTGAGCGAGGTAGCAGGTAGCAGATGAAGAAGGGGTAGCCACAAATAGGGAAGTGCCTTAGTGGGTAACTGCAAGTAGGCAGAGATAAACCATGCCCAAGTCCCTGGGAGAACACCAAAACAGGACCTAGACATTTCAGTGGAAGTGAGTGAAGAAAAATGTCACTGCCTTTGGGTTTTTGACTCAGAAGCATGATGTGGAGAAGAGCTAGCTGGAATCATTCCACATTCTGCAAAAATGATTCCACCCCTAAGCTCTCTGCTTACTGAAGATAGATTCCTTGCATCAGGTAGGTGGGGAAAGGAGATAATTTCCTTAGAGTCTTCAGAATGGCTGGCCTGGAATAAGATGAACCAGAACAGCAGCTGCAGCAGCACAGGAAGCAGTGGCTGGGGCCACAGAGAGCCTGGTCCAGTTACTTTCTTGTCATCATTGGCCCTTCCTGTGGGTGCCAAATTCTTGGTAATAAATACTGTAATAATAGTAAAGCTACTGTGTGTATAGCGTTTTATTAGATGCTGGGCACTGTTATAAGTGCTTTGCCATTTTAAACTACTTAATCCTGACAGTAACTTTATGAGGTAGACCTCATTTCTGCTTTACAGATGAGGAGACTGAGGCACAGGGAGGTTAAGCTATTTGCCCAGTCACCTAGTTAGAGACAGGCAGATCTGAATTGTGATTCAGATAGTCTAGCACCAGAGTCCAAGGCTTTAAGCCATCTTCAGGGGCTTGCCATTTGAGAGGTGTTGATGCTGCTGCTGAATGTGACGTCCTTGTACCCAGGAAAGAGCTATCCACAGGAGCAGAAGAGAGGAAATGTTTATTCTGCATTTAAGTCAAGGACTATAATTTTGCTGGAGCAAGGAATGACACATGAATGTGGGCTGTGGCTAGAACTTCCTTTGGTGCCAGGGGCTCCACATGTGTGAGTAATCTCTGCTTTCTGGAACAGTCTGTTTCCCTTCCTTCAAGATTCTACTTTGGTCACTGTGAGAGGAAATAGCTCCCTTTGGGCCAAAGGGACAGCAGATATTTGGAGGAATGGCATGATTAAGTTGTAAATACACCAAATTTCTACCTGACCCAGAGCCCACAACCTCTTTTCTCTGTCCTGCTGAAGAATTTATTAGCAGAAGTCCAAGAAGCCAAATTGCCAAAAGTCCCTCTTGATCTGTGCTAGGGGAGGTACGGAGTGCAATGCTAAGGGAGAAGAGGGTCCAGTGTTGTATTGCAAGGACCGTGGTTTACCTGTACAAAGGAGTATGTGAAGCAAAGGTTCTCCTTGTGGGGAGAGAAGCAGAGGGTCAGGTTAACCCACCCAGAGTTTAGAACACTCTTATTCAAGTGGAAAGATACCATTAAAACGATATGCACAGAAACTAAGCGGAGCTAATGCTTATTGAGTGTCTCATTTATGCCAGGAACTGTGCATGTATTGTCTCATCCAATCTTCTCAATTTTCTGTGTGAGGATGGTGGTATTATATTGTTCTCATTTTACACAAAAGGAAACTGATGCTCAGAGAGGTTAAGAAATAAACCCAAGGATGCCCAGCTAGTTAAGGGCAAAACTGGGATTTGACCTTTAGAGCCCACTAGTTGACTGTGGATGCCGAGTCATTGCACCCCACAGCTCTGTGCAGGTAAACGAGTACACCCCACTAACCTCTGCAGGGAAACCAGTGCACCCCTTGCTCTGGGCAGGTAAACCAGTATACTTCATTGATATCTATCAGAATAAGCCAGCATACTCCTATGATATTTGCAGGTAACCTGAGAGTTATTTGACATGTTTTTCTAACTGGTGGGTGGGGTTTTATAGCATAGGATATAGTCGAGAGAAACCAATGTTCACTTTGTAAAGTGAACATTATGGGGAAAGTTGGAAGCACCTGTAGGGATTTGGTTCCAGAGACTGAAGCCTAGAGAGCTGCTTCCATACCAGTCTTAAGGACTTGAAACTGTCCTTGGTGGCACTTTAAAGATGTGTTTGTCCTGAGAATAGGAGATGAGGGACATCCTGAATGTATTTAGGTCAGAGTCTAAAGGGAAAATTCCTTTTTCACTGAAAAGGGAATTACACTCTAGAGGTTGTATAATCTCCTTCCCTGAGTCCTTTAAGTAAAAGGAAAATGTCTATTAGGGAAGGATTGTGAATACTGAAGTTTGCCAAATCCAACTGAACCTCCCAGCCCTAGCCTGCAAACTGGAGGAAATACAGACTTCTGGGCTCCATGTCAGTCAGATGTGGAGGTGGGCCCAAGTATCTGGGTCATGAGTAACAGCATTATTTTGATTCACAGGAGACTGATGTCCAGTGGTGGAAGTTTTAAACCTGCCCTAAAGCTCTAATTTCTAAGTGAAGGTGGAGTTCTTCAGAGATACTTTCAGTCAACCACTCAGGAATTGTGCTAGATTAGGTTGTCTTAACCTGGATTTCACTGTTGGCTTCAATGACCCCAGGAATCCCATAAAATTGGAGGTAAAATTCTGTATGTATGTTTTTCTGGAGAGAGGGTCTTTTATATTGATCAGGTTCAGAGAGATCCATGATTAGAACAGTTTGAGAACCTCAGCACTATGTTTTGGCAAACTGCTCTGAACCCATTTGAGATCCTTACAAGAAAAGGAGGCTCATTGATTTATAGGTACATTTTCAGTTGTGTGTGTGTGAGTTTGTATGTGTATATGTATATTTGTGTGTTTGGTGCAGCACAAAAATACTACCCAGAGATACCACTCAAGGTATTCATAACACTTAGCTCAAATTACTTAATAAAAAATTATATGCAATAAAACCCCCAAACAATCCATTTAGATAATGAGCAAAAGACATGAACAGACATTTCACTGAAGAAGATATACAGATGGCAATAAGCATATGAAGAGATGCTCAAGATCATTAGCCATCAGGGAAATGCAAATTAAAACCACAGTGAGATATCACTATATGCCTATCATAATGGCTGAAATAAAAAGTAGTGACTGGTGGGGATGCATGGAAACTGGAATGTAAAACAATAGTCATTCTGGAAAACTGCTTGGAAGTTTTTAATGCAACTAAACATATAACTACCATACCACCTAGCATTTGTACTCTTGTGCATTGAACCCAGAGAAATCATAACTTACGTTCACACAAAAATCTGCACATGAATGTTAGCTGTAGCTTTATTCATGATAGCCAATAACTAGAAATTACCCAGATGTCCTTCAATAGCTGAATGGTTAAAGAAAAGGTGGTATAACTTTTCAATGGAATATTACCCAGCACTAAAGAGTGAACTATTGATACATGCAACAACTTGCACAAATTTCCAGGGAATTTTGCAATGAAAAAAGCCATTCTTAAAGATTACATACTGTATTGCTTCCATAAATATAATATTCTTGAAATGAGAAAATTATAGAAATGGATAACCAATTGGTGGCTGTCAGGGGTTAAGGAGAGTGTGAGTGCAGGAGGGAGGTAGTTTTGGCTATAAAAGGACCCCGTGAGGCATCCTTATGCTGATGGAAATGTTTTTTATCCTGAACGTATCAAAGTCAATACCCTGGGTGTGATATTGTACTGTGATTTTGTAAGATGTTGCTGTTGAGGGGAAACTGTGTGAAGTGTAGACAGAATATCTCTGCATCATTTCTTGTAACTGTATGTGAATCAACAATTATCTCACAATAAAAACTTTTAAAGATTCTACCCACCCAGCAAGAATAAAGATTTTTCACCCCAGGAGAATTTCAAAGGATGAGCTCAGTGGTACAAAAGCAATTCTGAAAAGAGTTGTGGCAGTGCCTGGTGCAGGGGTGACAAGACTAGGACCATGTGCAGCCTCCCAGGGACTCTTGGGAATGGCCACTCCTTGCCCAGGTCAGCTCTGTGCTGGCTGAATGGCCGGTCTCATCACCTTGGCATGGCTTTGTGTAAAAGGGAAGAATATGGTGCTGGAGGATCCCACCCACACTTTCACCTGTCTTTCAGCATCTTGGGAGTCTGGGACACTATCCCAGGATGGGCACGATTAGCTCTGAATGGACCCGTTTGAGTCACATGATCAAGTGAAATGGAAGGAACTTAGTGAGTATGAGTGTTGCATACATTCATGTTGTGTGTGCATAAAAACAACATTTCCATTGGGCCAGCAAGGTGTTGTCCAGGTGCCTTCACATGCATGATTCCATTGAACTTTCATGACAATCCCATGATTCAGGCCTTATCATTACTATTTTACAGATGAGGATATGGAGGCTTGGTAAGGTAAAGTGACTTACCTTAGGTTGCATAATGAGGGAGTAACATAGTTAGTATTGAAACCAGGTTTTTCTGGCCTTAAAGCTATGGTGCTTCCAGCTCATCATGTGCAATCTCCATGAGGAAGCAAGATAGGGAAGAAACCTAAGAATTTTTTTTTTCCTTTCTGAACCCAAGTTTTAAGCTGGTAATTTGAATGACAGTGGAATTGAAGAAAAGCTGTGTCAGGGAATCTTTCTGAACAAAAATAAAAAAGAATTGTTTTGAAGCCAAAGTCATACTGATTTCTTTGGCCTTTATCAGGACCTTTCTCTGGTTCCCCTTCATGCTGACATCTGTCTGGCACTTGGTTCCAAGTCCTAAGGACAGAGTGTATGGGATGTGCTGCGCATATGCTCTGCTGGCCTGTTACCTCTGTGCTCTCCCTGCTCCCTCTCCTGGGCTTGCCTCTGGGGCCCAAAGCCGGAGACCATTAGGTATCTAGATGCTTCTCAGCAGTGTGGGGGCAGATGGGACAGGGGTGGCTCCCTTGGAGCAGTGGCCTTCAGAGCTCCTCTACCTCACCTTTTCTCTTCTTAGTGGAGAGGGAACTTGGTAGAACAAATGAGAAAGACTAAGATGTAACAACATAGTGAGTATTTAAAAACAGAATGGCAACAATGCAGTGATTACACAACAGTAGCATGAAAAAAGTCATACCTAATAGTAAAATTACTAAAATAGTGACTGGCATAAGAATAGCAGCAACTGAAAAAGTCATGTATTTACAATTTCATTTATCAAGTGTTATCACTACTCACTGTGCTAAGCATTTTGCATGGGTTATGTCTTTTAGTTCACCGAAACCCACAAGGTGGGTACTATTATTATTTACACTTTAAACAGAAAGAAATGAAGATACAGAGAGAAATTAAGTCACTTCTCAAGGTCCAACAGTACAGTTGAGCCCAGATTTCAAATCCAGGTAAGCTGACTCCAGAACCTTCTCTTAATCACACTCTGCTACAACTAAAAACGATATTGATGATGCCTGATACTGTTAAAAGCAGTTAGTTAGGTTCTAACAGAGTATAGCTGGAGGCCAGCAAAGAGGAAGTCACGGCCAGCCATCTGGAAAGTCAGAGGCCTGTCCTGCCACATTCTATAAGAATTTGGATTAAACCTGACAGGCCCAAGATGGCAGGTGCCATGACAGGAAACCCTGACCAAAAAAGAAGAAAAGGCATGAAACCCTGCATCCAAGAAATCCCTGTTCCAAGTGATGAATATACTACCCCCTAGTTAACAACTGTCAATAAAATATAGAAAACCCAAACCCCAGGGCAGGATGCTCTCTCTCTCAAGCTCGCCTGCTCTCACATCTAGAGGGTGTACTTTCATACTTTCGCTTCAGTAATCTTTCCTGCTTGTTGCGCTTGTAAGCTCTGTGTGTTGTGACTGTCCTTGAATTCTTTCTCCTGATGAGATTTAAGAATCTTTGGCAACATCTTTGGGAGGAGCTGAGTCGAGGCCTCAGGCCCTGGGGTCTCCCTAGATCACTTGGTAACAGTACGAGAGTATCCTCATCACTGATTGAGCAGTAGAAGCTTTGTGACCTTTCCAAGTGTTGCACGGCAGTCAGGCTTCTCAGAATTCTGACTTAGAGTGTTTTATAAACTATAGTGAACTGCTAATTTAAATTTTGAATACCAAACTCCACTCACTCAGTAGATTATGTTAAGAAGCCTTTTGATGTAGGTAAATATTGGAAGTTTCTTGAATTGAGCAGAATTCTGATATCTAAACAAATGGTTTGTATTTTTATGTGTGTGGAGCCATTAAGGAAGTCCTAGGAGCCCCAGATTGTACAGTGAGAAACACTGATATATGAGACTGAGTCAGGATTTCTGGAAAGACCATTTTCCTAGTGCCCTTTCTGAGGAAATTCCTAGGGACTGGGTAGAAGCAATCCTCCAGAAATTTTACTCCCAGCCAGAAGACTGGGAATTTTCTCAGCTTATTGAAAAAAGGCAGAGCAATTGTGTTGCTAACTGCAATGGTCAGAGGGTCCAGCCTAGACCCTAACTTAGGACTAGGTCTTATGGAATAGGTTGAGTTATACTTTGAAGCCCAAGAACCCACAAATATGCATGCCTGGACAAGGAGTGGGGGCAATGCCTCACCATTAAGTTAATCATATTTTCCCTGATACCTGGAGAGACCCCTACGGTGTATAATACTTAAATATAGATGGTCTCAGGATCTTTTAGAAGGGGTTTCAGTAATTAAACAAAATAGAAATTTCATTCAGTTTCAACATTTCCCATTTGTAATTATCCTCTTGAAGTCCCTTTGTAATTATTCTTTTTAAAAAAATACTTCTACATTAGCATATTCAATCAAAATTTTTTAATTAGATGGTTTGCTCAAATTAAAGATGAATAAGTTTCCTATGTAACCCTCCAAAAAGATTGTTTTGTGCTTCGATACACCGATGGAAAGAACACCAAAAAGCAAGGGAGGAAGATAGGATTATGCAGACACTGCCAGATAATGATGTAAATTTCATATCCATGCTTTAAGACCTTCTAGCTTTATGTCACAGGCAAACATCAAACTGGGCAGTTTATATTTTGCCAGTTGCCCCTAGCTAGGCTATTCATTGATTTGTTGAGTTCCTACAGTGTGCCAGACACTTACTAGGAGCATTGTGGAACAAAAGTAGCAAGTGTCAACAACTTTTGCGAGCTTGTGGTTTTGTGGAGAGACAGATATTCATCAAAAAAATCACTGCAAGTTTGAGTTTCAAACTGAAATTAGCATCAAAGGAAGCAAAGTAATATGGTTTCATAAGAGAGTGTGCAAAAGAGTATTGGGAGATCATTCTTAATGGCTACTTCATGTTTCTGCATGTCTTGCAACAGCCTTTGTTCTGGACTTTCTCTCTAAGAATATTTGTATAGCAAACAGTCTGAGAAGGTAGAGATAGCATCCTCGTCTGGAGCAGAGAGCAGCATTGTTTCCCGACCAATGCAGGAAAAATGTCTCCCTCTGGGCAAAGATTGGGCAGGTGTGCTAGTAGTCCCCCTTATTCTTATAAGAATCCCCCAGTCTTTTGGGGGGTTCCTGTGGTGCCTGGGTGGCTGCAGTTAAGCATCTGACTTTGGCTTAGGTCATCATCTCGTGGTTTGTGAGTTCAAGGACCGTGTTGGGCTCTGAGCCCGGAGCCAGGAGCCGGGAGCCTGCTTGGAGTTCTGTGTCTCCGGCTCTCTCTGCCCCTCCCCCACTCGCATTCTGTCTCTGTCTGTCTCTCTCAAAAATAAATATTTAAAAAATTTAACAAAGAGTCTCTTATGGTTTGGCTCCCTCCCTCTCTAACTTTTTTTTTCCCTTCCCCTCCTCCATGGTCTACTGTTAAGTTTCTCAGGATCCACATAAACTGAGGGTTGATGGGGGGTGGGAGAGAGGGGAAAGTGGGTGATGGGCATTGAGGAGGACACCTGTTGGGATGACCACTGGGTGTTATATGGAAACCAATTTGACAATAAAGTTCATATTAAAAAAATAATAAATAAAATAAATTTAATAAAAAGATTGGGGGATTCCTAAGATTGGGGTTCTTTACATGTGATGCAAACCCACCACATGCACAGTATCCATTGGGGCTACTCTGCATCCCCTTGCACGGGACTGTGGTTTAGGGATTAAGGGGAGCTGATTCAAATATGGGGCTCACGCTGCTTGCTGTTTATTGGGTAATGAAGTCCTTTGTCTCTGATCTATGAATCTTGTGTCTTCTGTCAGCGTCCATGAAATGGTGGCAACCTAACTGGTTAGCATGCAAGTAGGGTCAATTCCCAGGTCTTCTACAACTCTTGGCATAAGTGGGAGTAGGACTTTTCCTTTGTCTTCCTCCTCCTCTTCTTTTCCCTCTCCTATTTTCACTTCTTCTACCTTCCCCTTATCCTTCCCCTCCTCCTTTTTAACACATACATGTCCAACATTTTTTGTGCATGTGCGTGTGAAAGGAATGAATTTTGGGGAGAGGAAAACATGGGATCGGGGAGAAGTATGGGATAGAAAAAAATACAAATGTAAGTTGCTTTGATAATTGTTTTATAATCATAACAAACAAGTAGAGAGAATGCCTGTACAAAACAACATAATAAAGGTTTGAAGATGGAGGTCTTCCCTTAGCAAGACCTGAAGATTTCAGTGTCTGGCGTTTGGACCTTAGGCTGTAGTCCTTGTTTTTGGATGGATCATTGGGAGTATGGTATTCAATTTGTTGCTGTTGTGGCTTTTTCTAAGAACAAGTGAAAGTCCCCCAGGGTCTGTCAGTGGGACAGTTACATACTCTAGTGATGACATCTCTTCTTTCTCCTTCTGAGGAGACTGCTCAAACTTCCCATTTTTCTGATATGGATGGAGAAGTTCTGTCCTGGTTTCAAAAGCTTAGCCACAGAACTTTATGTCCATAACACTGGCTCACAACTTCTCACCTCTTGGTGGTTCCTTTCTCACAGGGTAGAACAGACATTTCATGTTTTCTGGGAAGCACCTGAGTATGGTGGTAAGACTCCTCTAGAGGGAACTCAGGATCATGGTGAGAGATGAAAACTAAACCAAAGCTGATCCATGGTGTTCTGCTGCTGATGGATACCTCTAGGACTTTTCTGTCAAGTCCTTCTGATGTAGAAGTATTGAACAGTCAGGGACTGGATTCAAGTCACTGATAGGATAGGCAAATCTCTTAAACCTCTCTGAGACTCAGTTTCCAATTCTATGAAGTGGACCTCTCAACAGGGACATATGCAATTAGCTTAAATGTATGATAATAGACATCCAATGATAGGCAACCCCAAGTTGTCACTGTTCTCAGGGATTTAGTCTCCTTACCTTTCTGTCTACCTGCTAGGTGGTTGCCATTCCCAATGTCATCTCATGGTCTAAGAGAGTTTCTGGAAATCCAGTCCTCTTCTCTGACTTTCAGGAGATAGGACAAAGGGAAAGAGCAAAAAGGTCATACCCAACCCCCACCCCCAATGGAGTCAGCTCCAAGGGAGGCTGAGAAATGTAATCTTTCACTTAGACCATAGGTACTCTGTTACTAAGTAAGGGCAGCATGGTGGGAGAAGATGGGTACTGGGTGGACTCCCAGGGTTGCCACAGGCAACAACGTGGGCCTGGTTGGGTGTAGGCAATACTGGTCAATGTGACAGAGGTGGGGAATGTTGTCCAGGCAAATGTATTTTTCCTACAGTTACTTGGCATTTTGTTTTTTTATTCTGCCAGTTAGTGGACATAAACATATTTTGCCCCTTATAAGGGACTTTTTTGAGGCTCTGTTTGGTCCAGCGTGGGAGATAGGAGGTTTATATGGAAGACAAACAACGCAGCTGGCAGCTGGGTGCACATGATAAATTACTGCCAGGCTGTGGGTAACAGCAAACGAGCTCTGAGTAGTAATTCTCATCTCTCCTTCTCTTTTATGAACACAAGGCCACACAAAGCCCTTCACAATGACAGTTGTTTTAGCACCAAGATTCAGGGTGGCTGACTTCTGGAGAATTTCAGAATAGAATGTTATTTGCCATTTCTCTTATTTGGAAGATGCAACTGGGACAAGATATTGACGTTCTGATGGGAAATAGCAATAAGGCTCAAGATGTTTCCCACTGCCTTCTCTTTTATCCTTCATACTCAGACAATCAAGAATATTGGTGGTGTTCTTTTTCTTTCTTTTTCTTTCAAATATTCTCTGCCTTCATCCTTTCCTCTCTGGTCACATTGCTAATGGGTCTGGACCACTCCCTTTCACAACCCTACATGTATCCACTCATCTTAACTAACCTACCCGCCCTGTACAGCAAGATCTTCATTAAATATACTTTTCATTCTGGGGGCACCTGTGTGACTCAGTGGGTTGAGCATCCAACTTTGGATCAGGTCATGATCTCGGGTTTGTGAGTTTGAACCCCACATCTGGCTCTCTGCTGTCAATGTGAAGCCCTCTTTGGATCTTCTGTCTCCCACTCTCTCTGTTCCTCTGCAGCTTGTTATCTCTCTCAAAAATAAATAAAAACTTTAAAATATATATATATATATACTTGTATGTATATATTTTTTTCTTCTGTTCCCTACCTGGTCAGAACCCTTCTACTACTTCTTTTTACATGAAATTATCCATTTATTCATAGGCATTTGTTATGGTTACTCAGACATAGGAGTGTTAGATCTCTCTGTAAGATGGCAAGCTTTGGCTTTATGTTTTTATGTTGCTGAAAAAGATCGTTAATTTTAACATTTCTAACCCCTGCCACCAGTAGAATAATGGCCTATTTTGTCTTTTATGTGGATTATTTCATGTATTTTGTACAGCCCTATAGTTTTTCTGATGTGTGTGTGTATGTGTATGTCTTTCTTCTTGGCAGTTGGGTAGGAATGTACTCCTGTCCCATTGCTACACTCATTTCTTCATTCATTCACTTATTACTCTAACAAGCATTCCCCTCCACCCCCAGCTTTCAATTCACCAGGCATTGTGGTAGTTGCTGGATTTTTATCTGTATTACTGTTGCAGTGGCATTGCTCAAGTTGATATAGATTGCTCTTGCCCCAATTTACTTATCTAAATTCTATGACCTTTCAAAGCCCAATTATAATTTAAATGCTACCAGGAGTTAACCCCCCACCTCCACTCCTCCATCACTCAAAGATTGATTCTGAATGTCTATAGGAGTGTGATGCAAATATATTAGTCACAGCTCTTTGAGTGTAAGTGACAGTAACCTAACTCAACTTACTTAAGCCAAAAGGGGTTACATAAACTCTTATAGCTAAATTGTGGGAAAGGCAAGAGCTGACCCTTGGGGTTACTTGGAGTAAGGAAGTTGAAAGCTCTCAGGGGTCTCTCTGTTTTCCTCTCTTTATTTCTTACCTTTGTTTCTTACCTCTGTCTGGCAAGCTTGTTTCTCTTTACTTCTAGAGCACACTAATGGGCCATTGAGTAATGTTGGAATATGACCTATATAAGCTTTGGATTTATACCCTATGGCTTTGTAATCAGAGAAGGAAAAGATCCCAAGGAAAGATTTTGATTGGTTGATTCTGGTGATCCCATGGCCATCTCTGTGGCCAGTTACTCTAAGAAAGGGGCATGGTATGTGGGTTAACAGAAGTAGTAGCCACTACAAAGATTATTTTAAAAAAATTGACCTAGTCTTGTTTTGCAAAAGATAAAGAGAGACTCTTGTGTTCGTTATTCTTGTTCCTTCTGTGTTAATTATCACCTGCAGCTTAATGCACAATTCCTGAGGGAGGAAATCACACCTTGTATTCTCTTGTTAGGTCAGATCTGGCTCTAATTAATGTGAGGAAGAGCTAGGATAGGATTCATTAGACCCACCCACTCCGCAGAAAGACACAAATCATAAAGGGCCACTGGGGTCTTATTTTTAGTTGAGGATCCCAGAGCTCTTGGGCCTCCAAGTCACAGAGTTTTCAAACACTGTCAACAGCAGCATGTCCCCAAGGCACCTGGAAGTTGCTGCAGATCTACTCCAGGTTAAGTTGGAATCAGCAAGTATGAATTTTAGTCCTCCTTGGTCAGAGAGACAGCCTGAGCTGTGCTCATGGCCTCGGTGAACCCAGACTCATGACAGTTGTTTTTTTTCCAGTGTTTCTGCCCAAAGGGCTCCTAAGGGGTGACTGTTCACTCAGCACCTCTCATGGGCCTTTCTTCTAGTTAGAGTCACCCAAAAGCCAATCTGCTTTAGGACAATCCATGGAACTGGTCACCAGGACTGATCAAGGTGGGTAAGGAGGGCCATTTGAGATGAGCCTCTCAGTGAGAGTTTTGTGATTGAGGCCATGAGGTATGATGGCCAAGTCTGAGAACAGACTACTGAGTTCAAGTCTTTTCTCTACAACTTATTAGCTGTGAGAGCTCTCATTGTTTATCTTTGTGGGTCCCAGTTTCTGTAAGCTGAGGATAATCGAGCATACTGTTAAAGCTGTCATAATCTTCACAGCCACTGAACAATTAGACCAATCACAGTAGACATCAGCCATAGCCCTGACGCAAGGATCTGGGACCCTCTGCTGGGATCTGGGACCAATCCTTTAGTTGCTGAATATGAAGAGTCTAAAGGGTCCTAAGTAATTGGCCCACATGACTAGAGTGGCCACAGACACATTAATGGGCTCAAGTTTTAAGTTTTTCCCACCGGTAACTATTTCAATATTTTAAGCAACCAGTACTGCTATATTTGTGGCATTGGCTAAATATTAACCCTGAGGATAGTCATTGTACTTCACAGGGCTCTTGTCAGGGCCACCAGTTACTGTTGTGCAAGCCATGCATTGCTCCACCCCAGGGGCATCATACTCCTTGGAGCCATTGTAGATGCGTGGAGTTATAATGATAATTTTCTGGCCCACCGCAGTAAAGTATCTTAAGGAAAGAATGCTGTTTTCTAATTTGCAGTATGTTGCCATATGGGTTAGTGATGGGGCTGGTTGCTGTGAAGATTAAAAGAGGTATCACATTTCACGTGCTTAGAATAGTACAGATGTGTAGAGAAACCTCAATTTAAGTTAGTTATTACTGTCTATAAATGAAGTGATACTGGCACACAGACGATGTGCAGAAAAATAGTTATTTATCATTGACTTCAAACTTGTGTTACACTATCTGAACTGCAAAATAATTTCATGTTAAAAATAAATCTGCCTTTATATTTTTTTTTCTCCAACAGTGAAAAATTTCAAACAGAAAAATTGAAAGAATTATACATTGGACATTCATATGCCCACAATCTAGAGTTAAAGTGATCTGACCTCAATACAGCTGTGTTTGAGGGATGAGGGAAATCCTGGTCCCCCTACTTCTCCATCATCTTAACTCCCTCTCCAGTCTAGATTTAAAAATGAATATTTTGCTGTATTTGTTTTGTCACATGTCTATTTACCCATCCTTCTATCTATCTATCTATCTATCTATTCAATTCAAAATGCATTTCAAAATGGATTAAATCTATATACTTCATTCTTAAACTTTAGCAGGTATATCATTAACTAGAGTTCACCATTTGTTTATGATTCTTTTTTTTTTTTAGGTGAAATTTAAATGCAGTGAAGTATATTAAACTTAAGTGTGTCATTTGGTAAGTTTGGACAAATTGTTGGAGGAGGTAGGTCTTTGAGATAACAGGACCTCCGGTTGAACTCTGGTTCCCAGCTGGACCTGGGAAATTACAGGCTCCTCCCCTCTCCCCTTGTCTTTGGAATATAAGCTCCACCCACTGTTTCCACAGTGGGAGCCATGAGACAGTAAGGTGGTGCTCAGGCCTCTTGTACAGTGAACATGACTGACCCTAGTTAAGGCTTATACATAAACTTTTAAGATTCTAGCAAGTGGGTGCAGAGATCTATTCATCCTGTGATGGCATAAGACAAGCCTTGTAAGTAAGTTTCCTTACTTACGCATACAAATCTGGAGTGACCTGCCTCTTTCTTTGGTCTCTCCCTGCCCTCCCTGTACAGGGGCCAGTTTGTGAGCCAACACAAATGCATACGGTTCCGTAACCCAAACCCCATTAAGAAGTGATGACTGCTGCCACAACCTCCAGAGGCTACCATTGTTCTGATTTTGTTTTTACCATAGGTTAGTTTTTCCTGCTTTAAAACTTAATATAAATGGATTGATGCAATGTTCATTCTCTTGTGTAAGACTTCTTTCACTCAGCATAATGTTTTTGAGAATCATCCATGTTGTTGAACATATTCATAGGTCTGTTCCTTTTTCTTTAGGAGTGGGATTACATTATATGAATAAAACAGTGTGTTCAGCTATTCTGTTATCGATGGACACCTGACATATGTCCAGTTTGGGGCTATTGCAAACGAAACTTCTCTGAACAATCCAGTGCAGGTCTTTTGTGGACACATGCTTTCATTTGGGGGATAAATATGTAGGAGTAAAATTACTGGGTAACAGGGTAGGTGTATACTTTGTTTTATAAACACTGCAGACCTTTCCCCAAACATGCTTCCCCAAAGCATAAAGATCCTTTTATGCTCCCACCAACATGTATGAGTGTTGTCTATGCAACTGCCCTGTATCCTTGCCACCACTGAATGTTATCAGTCTTTTTCATTTTAGTCATTCTATTGGTTGTGAACTGGAATTTTTTGTTTGTTTGTTGTTTGTTTGTTTTAAGCAGGCTCCACACTTAGTGTGGAGACCAGTGTGGAGCTTAAACTCATGACCCTGAGACCAAGACCTGAACTGAGATCAAGAGTCAGATACTTACCAACTGAACCACTCAGGGGACCCTGGAATTGTGGTTTCAATTTTCATTTCTCTAGACTAGTAATTACCTGAGAACTTTTTCTTGTGCTAGTGTGGTAGGGTCTCCTCCCTAAGGAAAGAAACAAAACAAAACAAAAAAACCCTCAAGGTAACCTGGCTATGGGCGTACATGACAACATCCCTCATGACCTTGTAACACTTAATCAGACTGCATGTTTGTGTGTGTTACCATATATGGGAGACAAGTAGAAAATATACAAAAAACTATGCCATGTGGCATTCAGGGCTTAGTTCTTTGGGTGTGATTCCAACTGAACAGTGTTGGCATGAATAAAGTTGCTTCCTGGAAACAAAAGCCTAGGTGTCATGACTCTGTGTGAGAATCTTGCTACACTAGTAGCCATTCATATATCTTCTTTTGGGAAGTGTCTGTTTAAATCATTTACCCATTTAAAAAATCTTATTACTTTGAACTAATTTTAGACTTACAGAAAAGTTGCAAGATCCTCTATATGTTTCATAAAGCTGCTTCTTTTACTGTTAACACCACATGAAATCATAGTGTAATTATCACAGCTGGGAAATGAATGGCACAATATTGTCAGCTACACTATTGACTTTATTCAAATATACCAGTTTCCCTACTAGTGTCCCTTTTTTGTTCCAGGTTCTTCTAGGATCCCACACTACATTTAATCTTTATTTCCTATGGCTGCTCCACTTTGAAAAATTGGCTTGCCTTTTTATTATTAAGTTCTAGATATACTTCATATATATAATTTGGATGAAGTCTAACATAATTTTTCCCTTTATGGTTGTTGCTGTGTCCTGTTTGAGAAATCTCTGCCTAGCCCTGATTTGTGAAGATATTCTCCTGTTTTCTTATAGAAATTTATAGTTTTAGCTTCTGTGTTTAGATTTATCATCTATTTCAAATTAATTTTTATGGATGGTGTGCACTAGGGGTTGAGGCTACTACATATCCCCCCCCCCAAAAAAAAAAAACAAATGGATATCCAATTTTTCCAGGGCCATTTGTTAAAAAGACTTTCTTTCTGCATTGATTGTTTGGTTCTTTGGTTGGAAATCAAATGATTTTATAAGTGTCTGACACTGATCTATTTTTCTATTCACATGCCAGTACTATGCTGTCTTGATTACTGTAGCTTTGGAGTAAATCTTGAGGTTGGTTAGTGTAAATACTCAAAATTGTTCCTCCTTTCAAGATTTTCTTGGCTATTCTAGATTCTTTGCATATATTTTAGAGTCAGCTTGTTAATTTCTACAGAAAATACTGGAATTTTTACTGAGAATTGGGAAGAGATATCACCATAAAAATATTGTCTTCCAGTTCATGAACATGATACATTTTTAACATGTTTTTCTAAGTATTATAAAAATTTCCACATTATTAATGTCTTTCTTCTTAGTTTCTTTCAGCAAGTTTGTAGTTTTTATGTCTTGCACATCGTTTGATACATTTGACCCTCAGTATTTTATGATTTTGAAGTAACTTAAGAAGAATTTTAAAACAGTTTATTTTCCATTTGCTTGCTACCAATATATAAAAATACAATTTATTTTTGTACATTGACCTTGAGAAATTCTGTTAGTAGTTTTTAAAATTTTTTTAATGTTTATTTTTGAGAGAGAGAGAGAGAGAGAGAGAGAGAGAGACAGCATGAGTGGGGGAAGGGCATAGAGAGGGAGACAGAATCTGAAGCAGACTCCAGGCTCTGAGCTGTCAGCACAGAGTCCAACATGGGGCTTGAACTCAAGAATCAAACCATGAGATCATAACCTGAGCTGAAGTCTGATGCTTAACCAGCTGAGCCACCCAGGTGCCCAAGTAGTTTTTTTTTTTTTTAAGTTTTATTTATTTATTTTGAGAGATAGCATGAGTGGGTGAGGGGCAGAGAGAGAAGAAGAGAGAATCCCAAGCAGGCTCCAGCACAGAGCCTGAAGTGGGGCTCAAACTTATAAAACTATGAGATCATGACTGGAACCAAAACCAAGAGTCTGATGCTTAACCAACTGAGCCACACAGATACCCCTCTGTTAATAGTTCTAATACTGATTTGTACAATCCTCAGGATTTTCTAAATGTAGAATGATATCATCTGTGATTAGAGACAGTTTTACTTCATTTATTCATTAATTTTGAATTTGATCATTAATTTTGACTTTTTGATCATTATGCCTTTCTGTTTTCTTGCCTATTGTACTAGCTAGGACCTCAAATACAATACTTGAAAGAAGTAATAGAAATGCCTCCCCCCCCCCCCCCCACACACACACACTCCCTGGGCACCTAGGTGGCTCAGTTGGTTAAGTACTGACTTTTTGATTTCAGCTCAGGTCATGATTGCATAGTTCGTGAGATCAAACCCTGCATCAGGCTCTGTGCTGACAGAATGGAGCTTGCTTGGGATTCTCTTTCTCTTCCTCTCTCTCTGCCCCTCTCCCCCTCCTGTCCTCCCTGCCAAATAAATAAATAAACATTTAAAAAAATGTCTTTTTCCTGATCTTACAGGTAAAGATCATTCAATACTTTATCATTGAGTATAATGATAATGATGTTTTTTTTTTCTTAGATGCCCTTTATCAGATTGAGATACATCCTTTCTATTCCTAATTTGCTGAGAGATTCTAGCATAATGGGCATTGACTTTTGTAAAATGCTATTTTTTGTGTGTGTCTGTTGAAATGATCAAAGAGTTTTTCTTCCTTAATCTGTTAATATGATGAATTAAATTGATTTTCCAATGTTAGACCCATCTTACATATCTGGAATAAACTCCAGTTAATCATGATATATTACCATTTTTAAATATTGCTGTATTGGAGTTATTAATATTTCATGTAAGTTTTGTGCCTACGTCTATGAGATATTATTTTGTAGTGTTTTTAGTGATTTCTTTGTCAAGCTTTATATCAAGGTTATGTAAAACTCATACATGACATGGGAAGCAATCTATTACTTTTTATTTTCTTAAAGAGCTTGTGTTAACGTTTATATTAGTTCTTCTATGAATCTTTGATAGAACTCACCAGTAAGATCATTTTGTCCTAAAGATTTCTTTGTGGGAAAGTTTTTGATAATAGATTCAATTCCTTTAATGTATATATAGTGGACTATTCATATTTCCTATTTTATTTTGCATCATTTTGGTAAGTTGTATTTCTTAAGGAATTTGTACTTCCAACTAAGTTGTAAAAAATATTTCCTTCAAATTGTTCATAATGTTCCTTTTCTTGTCCTTTTATTGTCTGTAAGGCCAGTAGTGATATTCCCTTCATTTTTGAAACTGGTAATTTGTGTTTTTTCTCCTTTTCTCTTAATTGATTAACTTAGGGATTTATCATTTTTGTTATTGTTTTCCAAACAATTAAGTTTTGGCTTTTTAAATTTTTCTTTTCTTTTTTAATTTCATTTAAAACTGCTCTTATTTTTTCTCCCTTCTACTTATTTGGGTTTATTTTGCTTTTCTTTTTCAACTTCTTATGGTGGAATCTTAAGTCATTGATTTTTGTGACAGATTACATTTTCCCAAAATGGTCATAATGAAATTTTTTATTCCACCCGCTTTTCTAGAACTTTACCACACTCTATCAAGCATGAAGTTAAATTTTCCTCCCCTTGAATTTTGAGAGTTTGTGATTCACTTGTAACCAATATAATGCAACAGAAAAGATGCTATGTGACTTTTGAGTTAGGTTATGAAAAGCAATGCAGTTTATGCCTTGTTAGCTATGAGTTTTTATACTTGGAATCCGAATTTTCATGTAAGAAGGACAATAGCCCTGAGGCCTCCATACTGTGAGAAAGCCAGGCCATGTAGAAAGGCCATGTGAAGGTGTTCCAGTGAGCAATCCTAGCTTTTGAGTGCTCCCAGACCAAGAGCCAGAGCAGTAAGTGAACAAAGTATTAAGATGATCCAGCCACTGAGTCCTTCTTAGCCTTCATGTTTTCCCACTTGATTCCTCTTCACTTTCAGATGCTGTAGTAGCCCCAAATTCAGCATCCCAAGTGGTGCATGCTGAGGACTGCCTTCCAAAGACTATAAAAAAAAAACAACAACCCAAAACTTACCCAGGGCCAGTTCATTCTTCCCAGTGTCAATACCCCTCTAATTTCTGCCAGAAATTGGTGACTCTAAAGCTTTTGGGTGGTTGGTCTGAGAGATGTTACTCAAGAATTCATTATCAGAAGTGGAAACTCAACCTGTGTCTTTTGAACTTCTGAAACAGTATTATCTGCTACCTTCAAAGAGAATCAATCTGTTTAATACAAATGTTTAGTATTTGTCATATTTTTGGTACACTTATTTAAGAATTAGTTTTTTTTGTTTTTTGTTTTTTGTTTTTTTTTACCAGTCCATAGATCTTTTATTCCTTTATGCCCATTATGAATTCATGGGAAGGGGATCCAGCAACTCAGGCCTTGCTCCATCAGTTCTCACCAAGTACGCAGGCCTGTGCTTTGGTTGAACCCAAGCACCTTTCTCTTTGGCTTCCTTCTTCTTCTTCACACACCTCAGCAAGCTATCTGGACTGTTAGAGGGCTTACTATGCTCAATACGCTCACTAATTCTCTTGGCAAGAATCTTGCCCCTAACTTGTTTGTTTACCACAATGCCAGTAGCGTCCTAGGCAACATTGTAGACTCTTCCAGTTTTGCCAGGTAACATTTGTGGAACTTCCTTTTTGAACAGAGCCCATTCTCTTGATGTGAACAGTATCAAATTTCTTATAGATTCCTGTGTATGTGGGGGAAGAAACAATGCTTTGTTTTCTAAAAGGCCTAGAGAACACACTGCAGGTGCCTCTCCTCTTTGCCTTTGTGTTGGTCATTTTGTCGAATGACTGGAAGATGGTGGTTTGGGCCAAGAGGGTGAAGTTTTTCCCAGAGAGTAGCCAGAGGAGAAATGGACCTCAACTTCAGCTGTTCTCATTCCTGAGTTCATGTTGGAGGTTCATGTGTCCTGTCCTAGATATGGCCCGGAAACCTTGCCCTCTGGGTAAATAGAATTTTAGGAGAGTAGATACAGCTCAACAAACCCAACAAAGAAAGAATAAAAAAGTGAAGACTTCTAGGAATCAACGGAAAAGGAAATCACAAACTTGCCTCTAGCAAGAGACCCTTAAAACCACAGGCTGGTGGTGGCAGGGGGTGGGGGGGGGCGGCTAGGAGCAGTCAGGGAAGGCCTTGCATCTGGCCCCAGCTTCTACACCAGGACGGCTTTAATATCTGTGTTCCTGTCCCCCTCTGGGCTGCCTGGGCTGGTTTTAGCAGCATTGAGTGCTATCTGCTTTTCTGTGATGTCTTGTTTTGCTTGAATTATTTTTGGCCAGGATAGAACACTGTGTCCATTTCCTTTCTGGGAGGTGGGAACAAAGATGGCTTTGTGGGGAACAAAAAGTGAGGCCTAGCCTCAAATGCAATTGGAGCTGATTGTTATAATTTATTAAAAGTGCAATTCTGTTCAGAACATGAAATGGAGATAATGAGTTAACAGGCACACAAATGAGTGTTGAGTCATACAAAGCTTGAAAAGGGACCCTAGATAAAAGTGGAGAAGGGGTAATGGCGCAAATAGAGGACAAAATTTTCTGATTAGAGTCGTACTGAAGCAACTCTGGAAATGAGCACCAAGAATTCAGGGTCCTCTTAGAGGGTGAGCTGCAGTGTTAAGTTGTGTGTGTGTGTGTGTGTGCGTGCATGCCTGCGCGCTTGGGGGAGGAGTGGGGGTGGAGCTGTGTAATATGGGAGAATAGGCACAGTCTAGAGATTGGGAAAAAACAGGAAATCTTCCCACTCTTACTTTCTTTTCCGTCTCTATACCACATGTCCTCCTCTTAAACTAAAAGCACAGACATAAGTTACAGTATACTGTGAGTAATCAAGCTTTGGATTCAAGCACCTTCTCCCCTTACCATCTGTGTGGCCTCAGTTTTCTGTTTTCTAAAAAGTTTTTAACGTTTATTTATTTTTGAGAGAGTACTTGCATGAGAGTGCAATGGGGGGAGGGGCAGAGAGCAAGGGAGACACAGAATCCAAAGCAGGCTCCAGGCTCTGAGTTGTCAGCATAGAGCCCGACATGGGGCTTGAACTCATAAACTGCGAGATCATGACCTGAGCTGGAGTTGGACACTTAACCGACTGAGCCACACAGGTGCCCCATGTGGCCTCAGTTTTCTAATCTGCACAATGGAAAAAAATGGTAAGCAAAGCTGGAGGATTGCTGTAATAATTGGTTGAGATGAGCTACCCCAAAGCACCTGATAGAGTGCCTGGCACTAGTAGCTGCTAGAGCTAATTGCTCCCCACTCACCTTTATCTGTTTACCAGGCAATTTCTTTAACCCCAAATTCAAGTATTGATTGGCTTGTTACAGTTCTTGCATTTCCATGTTGCACAGAATTACAGAATCATATAACCTTTGATATGGAAAGGACCATAGAGTTTAAGGGAATTGACCAACATCTTTCAACTTGTTACTGAGTTGACAAGTATTTCTATGTGCCTGTCATTGTGGTAGGAATTGGGATACAGCAGTGAAGAAAATCCTTGCCATTTGTGAAACTTACAACCTAGAAGGGGAAGAAGGCTTTCTTTAAGCAAATGTTTCATAGATAACTAATCAATCAGGACTGTGCCAAGTGGCAAGATGAAGGGAGAGCTCTGAAGGGGAGTACAGCAGGGGACTGAAGTAGATGGGGGTGTCAGGGAAGGCAGCCCAGAGAAGTGGTTTTGGGTTGAGACCTGCGAATGAGCTAGAATTAACTCCGTAAAGAAACTGGAAGGCATCCATGTAGCTGGGCAGGTGTGGGATGGCTGAGGAGGGGCTGAAAGAATTGGGTAAAGTGGGTGGTTGGGGACTATCGAGAGAAGCTGAAAAGGTGAGGTAGGTAGGAGTTAGATTACGCTGTGCAGTCATGGCCAGGGAATTGACAGTACAACACAAAAGCAAAACAGTGTAAAACATCAGTCTTCCTTTCCTTACGTCTTTTGCATGGTTCTCTTCTGCTCTCCATGGTAATCCAGAGATGTGGGATCTTGTAGGGCAAAGGCAGAGGTGATTGAGGGTTTGAAGCTAACACTTTAAAGGCATCCAGATCATGGAGTCATTTCTTTCCAAGTGGATTAATGAAATGCCAGACATGAATCTAAGTGGTCTTGAGATGTCTTTCTACTTGGGAGCTGGCCGAAGTGGAATGTTAACAGCAAATTGTACAGCTTTTTATTTTCTTTAGAAATAATGTACTTAACCTGCTTTAGAGAGTGGTCTCAAAGAATGCTTCTTTAGAATGTCTCTACCCGGTTCACTCTTAACTGCAGGGAATCCCTCACAGAAAACCGTAAATAAGCAGCTCTGGAATTAAATTAGCTCCCAGCTATCTTAAGCAAATATCCTACAAGGGAAATTGTGTTATCTAACTGGCCAGTTGATTCTTAGCTTTTTTCAGCTTCAAGAAAGAATTTAAATGGGATTCCTATGTGTTACTCTCATTTCAAATCCTCTGGAGCAGATAAACATTATCATGAAACTGGCCAAGGATGAAATTTAAATAAGTAGTGATTGGAAAGGATGACAGTAAGAGTTTCCAACTCACAAAAACAGACAAATTAGTTTAATTAACTGAAAAATTTGGAGGACAAAGATATGGGGGGGGTTATTTATGTTGATGTGTGATGCATGCTCAATATTTTTATAAACAAACTTAGGGGAAAGGAAACACACCAATATAATTATCCCTCAAAGCTGTACCACCAAAGAGTACTTGGAGCCAAGAACATGTTTTTCTTCTTGCAAGTTACTGTCTCTTTTCTATGGAAGATGACAGAGTTCTCCTTACCAAAGCAGGTCTTCCTCTGTTGTACCATTATACTGCCAGTCTGACATTGGCTTATCTGTTGTGTGTATTGGTGTTGTGATCACAATGGCTGCTCATGTGGTTGAATCATTGCCTGAATAGAGGAAATAGAGGTTGCCTTTATGCCAGGAGTGGCTATCTTCTTCTGATGGCTGAGGGGAAAAGGAGTTTGATAGATAGCAGAGCATACTATGGAATGGTGGAAAGACATTGGCCAATAGCCAGAGAAGCTTCCAAAGCAAAGTGGATAGCTAAATTCTACTGTTTCTCCTCTTCCAACATGAAGCCACATATGCACATATGGACTCCAATTTGCTTTTCTGTTACTCTGGTTGTATAGACAAGGACTCATCCTGATATAGTAAATTAGAGGTCAGTGTGCTTTAAATCTTGAAATCTTTTGAACCCCTAATTTCAGCCTCTGAGGCTATGGTACTTAGAGTCTGCCTGGCTGGATCAACCTTCTTTCTTTTCTCCTTTCCTTTCCTTTTCTTTCCTTCTTTCCTTCCTTCCTTCCTTCCTTCCTCTCTCTAGCTCCTTCCCTCCCTTCTTTTTCCCTTCCTTCCTTTCATTCATTCAACAATTACTTTTGAAAATTTACAATGTTAGAGAGACTTTTTTAAGGGTGGGGGAAATTATGGGGAGTAAGACAGACAAAGTTCTTGTTCTTTTGGTTTTCCTTCTAGGGAGAGGGAATACAAAATGGATTAGCAAGCAAATAAATAATCGCAACAACTGCAAATAGTATATAAGTGCTATGAAGAAATAACATCTAAGGTGACATGATAAAGCCTGACTCAAGGTAGGGGAGAGAGCTAATTTTGCTTGAGTGTTCAGGGACAACTTCACTGAGGGGTCCTTGAGTTGTTGTCTGAAGGACAAGAAAGAACTAACAACGTAGAGATCTGGAGAGCAAGAAGCCCAGCAGAGGAAACAGCCAGAACAAAACCCCTGATGAGAAAAAGCTTAGGGTGTTAAAAGCATAAATACAAGTGGTGGTAGAAACAAGGGCAGTAGGAAGGAAAACGTGTGTTAGATGAGATTGGAGATCATGCAAGGATTACAGTCATGGGCCTGGGGGTGAGATTTTGTTCTAGGTGCATAGGGAAGATTTTGGAGAGTTTTAAGCATGTGAATGGAATTATTAAATTTGAATTTAAAAAGTTTTGGTTTTGGTAATATACAGAGAATCATTATAGGGAGGAAAGAGTAAAAGCCAGGAAGCCAGTTCAGTGTTTTGCTCTTATATTAATTGAGATGACTGTAATGATAAGAAAGCCAATAAGAATATGATTGTAGGGACGCCTGGGTGGCTCAGTCGGTTAAGTGTCCGACTTCGGCTCAGGTCATGATCTCGTGGTCCGTGAGTTCGAGCCCTGCGTCGGGCTCTGTGCTGACTGCTCAGAGCCTGGAGCCTGTTTCAGATTCTGTGTCTCCCTCTCTCTGACCCTCCCCCGTTCATGCTCTGTCTCTCTCTGTCTCAAAAATAAATAAACATTAAAAAGAAAATTAAAAAAAAAGAATATGATTGTATTATTACTATTATGAAAACAGAAACAGTTCCAGGATGGTTCTTCACCTCACATATATCATTCAGGATCCAGGTTCTAAATGGCAGAATTTTAGCATTTTATGTTTAGCATATATACTTAGTTTTTAGGCCTCTATTCTCTTGTTTACCAGATGACTGCCTCAGTTCCAGGCATCTCATGTAGCTATACAATGTCTGGACAATGAAGGGACTGTCCCCTGGTGATATTCTTTTTATTCACAGGGATAACTCTTTCCAAAGCCCCTTCCCCCCTCAGAGATGAGGATTAGATCACATATCAAGGGAGAATAGAATTACCATAATTGTATTTAACCTTTAAACCCATTGTGGTTCACTCCTTTCCATGACCACATGGAAGGGTAAATGTCTGAACACAATCTGGATTCACCAACAGGGAAAAAGGGAGGCAACTTACAGTGTCATCCATGATTTATTTGATTACTCTGAATAATTCATGTAAATTAAAAAAAAACCTTTAAAATACCCACCCCAACACCAGTCGTTGCCCATGTTACCCTATTTGTTGATAGCTGAGGAGACCTCTTGCAGTGATGCTATTCTAAATATCTTCATCACAGTTTAGGTTGAACCTTGAAAATCATGAGGAACTATAATTCATAATAGGGTTTCCTGAATTTGTCATTTATCAGCTCTTTTTTACTAATGAGCTCTTTTAGTATTCTTGCATCTAATGGGGTAATGGTGACTGGCAAGTCCAGGTGACATTGTTGCTATTTTGGTCCTTCTGAGACAGCTATGAGATTGATTCATACCATCACCCTCCTGGCCCATGTCTTCATCCTCTTTGTCATCTTCATCTTGCTCATCGGTGTGCCCATCTTTGCTTTTATATACTGGTGACCTGCTAGTTCCTTTTCTTCTGAAATCAGCTGGTGTAATTTTCTTCTGATGGCCCTTGCTCTGGATTACTTTGGTCAAGGTTATGGCTCTACAACTTCATCATGAAGCACGTGCTTCTCCTGTTGTCCACATTGCTGCTGCTGACCTTCCTGCACTACACTGTTGATACTCCCCTTAGCTGGAAGGGGGAAATTTCTTCCGAAGTTCCCAGTCAGCAGCTCTAGATTCCCTTCCAATGCCAGATTGCTACTTCTATCCTGTGGGTTATCTCATTGTCCTCATAACACAGCCAATATAGTCATTTCTTACTAAAGTTAGTCTGCATTTGATTTCTGTCATTTGTTACCAGTGTTCCTGACTAAATATACTTGCCTCATATAAATTGAATTTTAGATGGGAAGAGGAAGATAAGTATAGATAAGTAAGGCTTAAAAAGGAAGACTGACTTGTCCTATTTAATCAGCTGAGTCAGGGACAGTGTTGGGTAGAATTTTCTTGGCTGTCAGTTTAGTGTTCTTTTCACTTTCTTGAAGCCTGTGAAATTTCTTTACCTATCCAGCCTCAGTCATTATTTAAAATCATTCAAGTCAATGTCACCAAGCTCTCCCAAGAGAAGCAGGCAATGGCAAAATCCCCTCTGGTACATAACTCCTGCAACCTTAGTGTCATGTTTTATTGAGTCTCCAACAAGAAATGCCTTTTAGCTGGACACTGATTTTATGTCCAAATCAGGTAAGTAGCTACTCAAATGGACTGATTTGAGAAGAAACAATAAGACATCTTGCTTTCCATCACTCCTAAGCAGCTGAAGTTATAATATCCCTAAAGGAAGCAAAATCCCACTGTCATCCAAGAGGAGAGAGGAAGGACTCCCCTTCTCCACCTTCCTGCCTCTCTTGTCTCATTTCCCTTTCCCTTTTGGGAAGCAGCCAGTTTCGTACCAGCTTCTCAAACTGGAATAAGCTGACCCCTGAGGTATGTGAAGAGGGATGGGAGGCGCTAAGATAAACACAGACCATCTTCCCAGAATGATACTTTCCTCACTAGGAAATTTGGACAAAAACTTATTTTAACATTTAAGAAAAAACCTCACATAAAATAATATAGTCAACATGTGAATTTTACATGAATTTGTAAGCTAAAACATGAGACTTACACTCAGAAGCTCCTTTGGGGTCTGCCTATTCACCATGATGCATGAATTACCTCATCCTAAGGGACATAAAGGGTACTTTGGTAGAAAAGTTGCAGGGTACTGATGTATTAAAAAGGGCATGGATTGTGGAGTAGTAAAATCTGGGTTCAAAATTTACTTCCACCTCTTATTAGATCTGTGTCCTTGGGAAATAGTTATAGCTCCTGGAGCCATATTTCCTTAGCTATAGAATAAGGACAGTAACTCCCCTCACAGAGATGTGGGCTTCAAGGAAATGAGGTCTGAGGGGTGCCTGGCTCACAGGGGCCTGTTCTCAGTGGTACTTTCCCCTTCTACTTACACTCTGACCTGAAATCTGCCTCCCAGAAACCCTCTATTGGCCTTAGTTTTATCTTCTAGGGCCTCAGGACTAAGTAAATCCCATCTTTTTTCTTCCTCCAGTACAATCCTTCAGTCATATTTTTTAAAAATGTAGTAAAATATGCACAACATATAATTTATATTTTAAACATTTTAGAGTGCAAAATTCAGTGACATTTAGTACCTTCAACAATGATGTGTAGTTATCACTTCTCTCTAATTCCAGAACTTTCTCATCCAAATGGAAACCCTGCACCCATTAAGCAGTCCCCCCATTCTCCTTTTCCCCCAGGTCCTGGGAACCAGTAACCTGCTCTCTGTTGCTGTGGCTTTGCCTATTGTGGATAACATATATATGGAATCACACAATAGCTGGCCTTTTGTGTCTGGTTTCTGTTTTCCTGGAGCTCAGAGAAATGAGGAGGCTAAAGGGAGCTCAGGTGAGGGGGAGCACATTTTACCTCAGCCTGTAGCCCCAGGCCCTGCTCTGATGCCTGGCAATCAGAGGCCCGCCACGTTGCTATGGGCCACAGGCCTGGCACAGGCATCTGCACTAGTCATCTGAATGATGAGTCTGAGGCCAGGGGCACTGTCAGATCCAAGGTCGACTTGGGCAGCAGGTGTTTGGGAAGCAATCTTTCGAGCTCACCGAGTCCAGCTGGATGCCATGCGCTGTTTATCCTTATATGGCACAACAGAGGCTCGTTATAGGAGCAGCATTTGGCCAAACATTCACAGGAAAGGCAAACCAGACTGGCCCAGCCATGGCCTTTGGAAAGGCAGAAAGGCCACTCATGTGTGCAGCCAGAGAGCTGCATGGGCAATTAAATCACTCCCAAGGAAAATCTTGTTTGAGCACTAAAGGTCAGGGCCATGATTTGTCTGTGATTCTTTGTCAATACGTTTTTCTAACCAACTACCACATAAAGAGTCCATTATATGGGCTTCAGCATTGCCTGCATGCCCAGGGATGGGAACAGAAAAATCTGTGGGCAGGCCCTGTTAAACGCACCATTTAACACCACACAATTGCTCTCGGTTCTCAAGTCTGCCTTTTGTTTACTCAAGTCCTAATTCATGTGGGGGGGAAATTAGTGTAACTAGAAGTTTAGGGTCTCATAAAAGGCTTTAACTAGTTTCACAAAGATATTCACAGATGGCTGTGCAGTAAACATTGAAAATGTCCAGCGCTGGGTGAGAAGCTGGAGGAATGGAACCCCAAAATGTGTTTGTGTTTTGCTTTAACGATTCCAGGCTGGTTATAGTAAATCACTGCATTAGATGCAGAGATTTCTGCTTTTCTCCTGGGTCTTTCCCTGTCGTTTCTCACAAAGGGGACCTAGAGAAACCACTGCATCAAACTCTGGCTTAGAACTTGAGAGTTGTGAGCATTTTCACAGGTTCTTTTAGGAAGCTGGTGTTGGGAAACAGCTCAAACAATCTGGGCATCTGTGGGAACAGGAATGCCTCTGAATTACAGAAGCTTGGCCATGGCAACCCCAACCCCACAGAAAGAAAGGGGAGTGCCCAGATGCTCAAGGAGCAGCTCAAGTGGAGAAGCATTTCCTCCTATGGAAACTCCAGCTCAAATCCCACCTCCTCCATGAAGCCCTAAATGATTTAGAAGTTTTGTTTTTCTCCAAGTAATGTAACACCAGGAAAGGTGTATAGGTGTATGACAGCTTAATGTTAGCATCAGAGACCTAGGTACCCTTTGTTCTTTCTGTTCTTCTGTTCCTTAGTATGTGATCTGTGTTTTACCTGGGGCTACATTGTTGCATTTAGTGTAAAAAAATGAAAATATGTACTTCAAATTTCTCTCTTACATGAACAAAGTTTGGAGGCCAGGAAGTCCAGTTTGGTAATTCCTTGGTGTCATCAGGGACCAGGTTCCTTCTAGATTATCACTCTGCTGTTTCCAGGGTGGGACCCTCATCCACAGATTCTAGGTTGGCTGTCTCAGCCATCAGATTTGAGTTCCAGGCAACACAATGTGGAAAGGAAGTAGGGTACATTCTGTCCTTGTAAAGGTTAGAAAAAAAAAGAACCCAGAATTTGAATTCTGGGGAGATGACAGTGAAAGCCCATAGCTGAGATCAAGCTAAGATGAAATGGTAATTTTATTGATTTATTCTAAAATGTGTGCAGAAGAATGAGCCCACAACTTGGAGCTAGGGTTCATATCTTGCTTGGTTATGAATGTGACCTTTGGTCTCAGTTTCCTCATTTATGCAACAAAAGAGATTGACTTTCTAGAAACCAGGTCATGAAGCTGGGTTCCCTTGGATCAAGGATATGGAGATTTCAGGATGAACAAAAATGGGCTAACTAGCAGATTAAGAGTCCACTGAGAGGAATTGTCCTGAAGGAAAATGCTGGGTGGAACCTGGGAAATGGATCAGAGAAGCTGAGAGCCAACAAGGCAAGACAACTATCATGAGGGGCTGGAGATGATGGACTTCAGAGAAAATGGGAGAAATAAATTTGGAATTGAGGTAACCAGCAAAGTACCCAAGGGTTGAATGACTGTGTATGAACTAGGCCAATATAGTTGGCCTCTTTGCCCTGTCCCTCTTCTGTCTGAACTTTGTGGGTCTGGGAGAAGTTCTTGAAGGGGTGGAGTCCCTCAGGACAGGGCAAACTGGTGCTCAGGTCTCTTACATCTCTTAAACCCTAGGATTCTAAGTTGAATGAAGAGGTGATAAAAATCCTGAGGTAGCAGAAGTAGGTCTGGGAGCTGCTGCCTCCTACCTGTCTAGTCCTGCCTGATCTTGGTTGGGCCACAGACTTCACTGACTCTGGAGTAGGAGTGAGCAACACTAGTTTCAAGATATTCAAAGAAAAAAGTTCTCTGTCAGGTAGAGATACATGAGTTAGTTCAACCAAAAGGCTGTGGGGACTTTCTGAGAGTAACTATGCTCATTTGGAGCATGAGCCTTCTGTGATGTTTCTCTCTGGGTTTCAGAAAGGAAAGATTGAGAGGTAATGAGCAAAGGCATAGAAACCTTGCAGAGAAAGTTAAGTATTGGATTTTAGACTTCCATGCAGGCAAATATCTTTGCTGGGAAAGACAAATGATTTTTTATACTTCCTGAGGATACCAACAATTTTTCAGATTCTCTCAAGTAAGTGGCAGAGGTCAAGTACATGCTTCCAGATAGTTTTTTTCAGCTGTCCATGAGTTAGCATTTCAAAACTCTCCAGAAATCACTGTGCTCTTTACCCAAATTCTTTGTAAGTACTCTTCATGGAATATGCACTAATCTTGGTACTCTTTATTTGATTTGATTGATGGCCTGTGCAGTAGAGAGGCAAGAGCAAGAAGATAAAACTGAGGGCTGTATTTCCTGCAAGAAACAAGTCCAGCCTCTTGGGTAATGGGGAGAAGATGGGAAGAGAGGGTTTATGAAGGGAACACAGGTCAATGTACACTGCTGAGCTGAATTGCAGCCAGCTTGGCCAGAGGGAATTTTCTGGTATGATGAGAAAAACTGAGGGTAGTGTTGTGTTTCAGAAAAAATGAAAGAACATTTTTATTTGCTTTTCTCTTATATGTCTTTTGAGTGTAAAAAATAGAATCAGGATGTACCTTGGGAATGAAACATTTCTATATTTTCAGGTGAATTCAAATAATTTATTAGAATCTATTTACAACAGGGAAAGTCCCATTTTTTTCATGTTAGGAGAAGCTCCCTTGTTGACAAGGTAAATAGCAAATGAGTAAAAGGACCCTGAAAAATTTTTTTGAAGGTTTGCAATAATATCCTGAAGGTTAAATCATTAAATGTTCATGATTTAAGATACACTAATTTCACCTAAATTATAGCTTAAAATATGTAGGGAGGCAATAACATAGATCTCCCCTCTTCTGCAAAGCTTAAAATAGAGTTTGAGAAGAACACAGCAACCTATGATGTTGGCAACATTTTCTTTAATGAGGAAAAGTCAGAGAGCAGTTTGAGGGATATCTTCCATGGCACATTCTCAGGTATTCCAGTATAAGTTATTTTCTTTAAGATTGTAAGGAAGATGCATGAATAAATGAGTGAATCAAAGATGATCTCTGTTTTTAAGAAGGCAAGATATATAAAGAAAAACAGAGGGATGCCTGGGTGGCTCAGTTGGTTAAGCGTCTGACTTTGGTTCAGGTCATGATCTCATGGTTTGTGAGTTTGAGCCCCTCATCTGGCTGTCTGCTGCCAGTGCAGAGCCTGCTTCAGATCTTCTGTCTCCCTCTCTCTGTCCCTCCCCCACTCACACATGCTCTCTCTCTCTCTCTCTCAAAAATAAATAAACATTAAAAAATAGAACACATGACTGCCTAAGATAAATGCTAAATGACAAGCTTACGTTCTGTTCAGTGGTTCACCATCTGCCTGATAACCCTGGAATGGAAACTGGAGGTCATTTTCAACTTCCTCCTTTCCCTTGCCCCTCCACCTGTGTTCCCAATTCTTGACCTTTTTTTCATATTGATTCTCTCCCCTGGAATTCCCTTTGTCCTGCCCTTCTCACTCCTTAAGCCCAAGGTCAAATGTCAAATTCAGCATGGAGACTTCCTGATGTCCTCAGTGCAAAGTAACTTCTGGAGCCTAAACCTACTTGCAAAATTCTAGTGCTCTAGGGTGGACCATGTGGAGGCTGTCTTTTGTCTGGCCTAGATGAAGAAAGAAGCTGGAAAGGTTTTTATGTTTGTCTGTAAGATCTGGAGCTGAAGACAATTCAGTTGACCTTCCAGAAGAGGCATTTTTAATACCTTTAAATATCAGCTGTTTGATAGGAAGTATAAGTGGTGGATATGCATCTTCTCTGAAAAGTCATGGGCATCAGGAAAGCTGGGGGGAGAGACAGAGAGAGACCTGGAGAGAGAGAGACTGGGATGAGGTCTCTCCTGGGAGGGAGAAGGCCCAAACCATCCCAGTTCTCCATTTCTGTGACAGCAAAAAATGTGGCCAGAAAACATAATATTTGTATATATCAGCTGCTGTGTTTCTCATTCAGTTAACTCCTGTGACCTTTGGGTCTCTCCCATTCAGTCGGTGATTAACCTTGCTTTAGAACTACAGCAGACAAGAGCCTCAAAAAGAACAGAGAAGCATTACTTGGCTTTTTGAAAACTCCTGACAGAAATAAGAACTATGAGAGGTAGAGGTGAGAGAAAGTTTCAGAGTTTGTGTATGCCCAAAATGAGGGCCTGGGGAGATGGGCCAGCTTCATCCACCCATTGAGACTGAAGAAGTGCCTTGGGCACAAGGCACAGAGTGGTAGGGAGCTGGGTAGTTGAGTTTTGGGCAATGACTAAGGCCTTATACTTCAGTGGGGATCTTAAGACAGAGAGGATCTGTGTCCTGGTTCTCAGGAGAGTCCGTGAAGCTGTTAAGCCTCGTAGTTTTCTTGCACCATCCGGCTTGGCGTATAGTGTGTCTCTGTGCAAGGAGAACCCGAGATGTCTCACTGCCTCTCCCACAGCTGCCGGGTGGCATCTGAAAGCCCCTCTGTCCACGCTACCGTAGAGAAGGCTTCTCACCTATCTGCGAGAGGACCAGTGGGCCAGAAGAGGACTCAGATGTGGTGACCACACAGGGAGCTGTGACATCTCTGGGAATGCAGGGGCAGATAGACACAGGCAGCCAGGACTAGGGATCACATACATTCATCCCAGGGGATGTGAGGTGGAGAGGTGATGGTGACTGACAATGAGATACCTCCTTCTTATCAACGGAGCTTTACGAGACTCAGTGGGACACAGAGCTCTCTGGACAAAGCCATGGAAAGAAACTGGTTTGTCTGAGCTTACCCTGTCTAAGATGAGGCTTCTGTTACCAACAGGAAGGGGGGTTGGAGATAGAAACATAAAAATAAATGTCCATTTGTTTGCTCATCTCAGTTAATGGCCAAACAAATTCCTATGTGCTATAAAAGTCTGGTAAGAGATACCATATCCTGGAGTGCTGTGAGTGTCTCATTTATTTGCACAGTGAAGTGCCCTGCCAGTTAGTACAACTGCTAATACAATGTCCTTAAACCTGATCTGCTGTTAGTTCTTTTTGGAAATGAGCTGGGGGTGGGGTGGGAAGAAGACTGGAGCTTCCACTAGGGGCCACCAGACACCACAAAGCAGTGGATCCAGCCATCCAGTGCAAGGTTAGCCACTTCCGTAGAGTTCCTGCAAGTCACTAAAATATCCACTGAGTCCTAGCCTAAACCTGCACCCAGCCTATACTTGCACTGAAATTTTGGTGTGGGGTTAGGAAGGGCTGTGTTTTTAGAGCACTTCAGTGAAAGATTCTCCTTGAAAGGAGCAAATGCTTCATTTGTAGGAACTGTTTTTTACAAGTTATTCTCTTACAAAGAAGCTAATAACTTAAAAATCATTTGGCAGAGTCTCCAGTTTCTTCAGAGATGTGAGATGGCTGAGTTCTCGATAGGTGATTAACAACAGTGCGTTTTCACTGGTGGGTATTGCATGCAACTCCTATCAGTTACCACACATTCCAGGTTTTTGGAACTTCCTGGAAGACACTTTACCTTTGCCTGTTTCTGGGACATGGAAACACTTTAAAAGCCATCTCCTCAGCACTTGGGAACCTATCCATTGGCTATCTCAGCTTTGCTTTTTAGATATGATCTCTGAGTTGTAGGTGTTAGATGCAGTGAAATGATGAACAGCTTGGAAATACTTTCCTGTCTTGCTGAAGTGAGCAGTCAGCATCCCTTTTGTGGCAGAACCTGGCCTGGCACCCTCTTCAACAGCCATCTAATGAAAGACAAATATCATATGACTTCACTCATATGAGGACTTTAAGAGACAAAACAGATGAACATAAGGGAAGGGAAACAAAAATAATATAAAAACAGGGAGGGGGACAAAACAGAAGAGACTCATAAATATGGAGAACAAACTGAGGGTTACGGGAGGGGTTGTGAGAGGGGGGATGGGCTAAATGGGTAAGGGGCACTAAGGAATCTACTCCTGAAGTCATTGTTGCACTGTATGCTAACTAATTTGGATGTAAATTTAAAAAAATGAAATTAAAACAAAAACTAGGTTAAAATCCTTCAGTAGATCCCCACTGAGTCCTAAATCCTTAGTGTGGCACCTAAGGACTTAGTCTGACTTTAATTTGATGTCAGCTCTTACTTTAAATCCCTCCTCATGGTCATGCAACACACCAGATTTTTTCACTTTTGTGCCTTTGTTTATAGTGGTACCCAGAATATCGTCTCCCTTTGTCCATCTGGTGAATACCCACTTGTATTTTAACACTTAACCCCTCTCCTGAATCCTTTCTTGAACTTCTAAGAAATCCTAACTTGATAACCCTCACACCTCTGCTGTACTTGTTTTATAGCCTCTTTAGTCTTTATTGGAGGAATCTAATCATGTGCTGTCACTCCTAGATTGTAAGGACTTTGAAGGCAAGGACTATGTCCCAGCTAGCTCTGTGTTCCTAATGTCTGATGCCTAGTAGGCCCTCAGGAAATTTTTATTAAGTATATAAATCTGCTTTGATTTCTTGCAAAAATCTTGTTATGCTGCTAGTTTGACAACGGTGCTTAGAACCCCCCCCCCCCTTCCAGTTGGCTGGATATGGTTGTGTTGAGAGGAAAGATTATAGCTCAGGATTGGGGAGAACAGGGTGTTATCTGATCCTGACTTTAGGTTCAAAGGGCCACTGAATCACAAAGCATTTTGTAAAGCAAAGAATTCACCAACCAAAAACTGGGTAAAGGATTTCATTGTAGTTTATTATGTATGGTCTCTTAAAAGAGTTTATTGTCATTAGGGATTTAGCTGACTAGGATCACACCCTCATCTGAGAAGCTCCAAAGAACCTCTTTTCAAAAAAAAAATTGTTTTAAATATTTACTTATTTATTTTTGAAGGAGAGAGACAGATCATGAATAGGGAAGGGGGGGGGGGAGAGAGAGAGAGAGAGAGAGAGAGAGAGAGAGAGAATCCAAAGCAGGCTCCAGGCTCTGAGCTGTCAGCAATGAGTTCCATGCAGGGCTCAAACCCACAAACCGTGAGGTCATGACCTGAGCCGAAGTTGGATGATTAACTGACTGAGCCATCCAGGTGCCTCTCCAAAGAAGTGCTTGAAATTAACTCCTGGAGAAGCCTTGCTTGAAGGGCAGGTTCTAAGAAAACTGTGACATAGAGGAAATCTCTTTACTCAGCAATTTTTACCCCTCTGTTTCCCCTTTGATCTCAGATGGTAACTGAGGATTCAAAGTGCCCTCTTTCCCCTATTTTTAAAAAAATATATACGAGAAATACTGTTTTAAGGATTTAAAAATTTTTTATTCAAGTATAATTAACAAGTATATGTGACATACAGTGTTATATTAATTTCAGGTATACAATATAATGATTCAATAATTCTATAGCTTTCTCAGTGCTCATCAACACAACTGTACTCTTAATCCTTTTATTTGTTTCCCCTAAGCCCCCACCCGCCTCTCTTCTGGCAACCACCCGTTTGTTCTCTATATTTAAGAGTCTAGTTTTTATTTGTGTCTTTTTTTTTCTTTGCTCATTTGTTCTGTTTCTTAAATTCCACATATGAGTGAAATCATATGGTGTTTGTTTTTCTGTGACTGACTTATTTCATTTAGCATTGCTGCATAATATTCCATTGTGTGTGTGCGTGTGTGTGTGTGTGTGTATACATACATAATGCATCTTCTTTATCCATTCATCAGTCAGTGGGTACTATGGCTGCTTCCATATCTTGGCTATTGTAAATAATGCTGCTATAAACATAGGGGTGCATGTAGCTTTTCAAATTCCCTTTCATCTCCTTTTAAAGACTACCAACTGTCTGAACACCTGTGATTATTAACATGCCTCACAATGTATTATAATCACATGTTTGTGTAGTTATATCCCTTATGAGATCTTGGGCTTCTGGAAGTCAGGAAAGTGAATTGTATTTACCTTTCTATCCTTGGGTGCTATGTAGTGCCTCAATAGTCAGTGCTTGATAAATGTTAGTTGAATGAAAGCATAATAAAAAATATACAGACTTCGTACCTCCTACTTTGATTTTGAGATTTCCTTTAACAGAGAGCACACATTTTTCTGGATCAGACAGTAATTTTTAGATTAAGTAGAAGCATACAACACTCAGCACATATTGCAAGATTGTCCTGGTTCAGTAGTGGAACTGGAAGAGTATATACCCTCAGTCTGCAGAGTACTTTATAGTTTAAAAGGCATCGTCCCTACTTTTGCTTTTATTTGACTTTTCTAAGGATGACCCTGTGACATGAATGTTTCAACAGTTTACCAGTAAGAAAACTGGTGTTCAGAGAGGTTAGTGACACCCCAGAGTTGCACAGCCAACAATGTCCTGAGCCTGAGCTAGAACTTCACTCAAGTCCTTTTGAAGATAATTTTGGAAGATTTCAGTCAGTCTTTTGAAGATAATTCAATGTTCTTTTCATTATTATACAATCTTTCCAACTTAGTTACCTCTGGACTTAGTGAGGTCTATCATGGTAATGCAATGCCAATTTTGTATACAAACTTAATTGAAATGTCTTAAAACATGAGACTAGTTTTAGTGTTTTCCATTATTCTAAGAATTATTCAGTAAATAATTGAAAAACGTATGCCTATATATCAGACATTATGTTAATAGCACACCTACTGCAAAACAGAATCCCTTTGCTCTCTGCTGGTATGGTATATGCACAATATTCTATGTACTCTAAACTCTTCACTTAAACCCAACATAATAGCAATGGAAAAATTCAGTAAGTGAAAGTATCTGCAGCCTCTTCAATTTGTGTATTTGTTCTATCCATAGTATTAGGCAAATACGAAACTCAGTCATATCTATGCAGTGTTTAACAATAAAATGCTTGGGAAAATAGCAAACCAAATGCATGTTGTACAGTAAGTTTAGAAATTTGATTTTTTATAACCTTGGGCATCGTTAGATTCTCTACAGTGTTTCTAAATCCTTTTGCTTTATGGTGTTCATATATCTGAAAAGATAAGTATATGCAAAATTGGATATTTTCCAAGCAACGTGTCTTTCATTTGTAGTTCCTGAAGAGCTCAGCTATATGCAGTAATGTATTTATGTTTTAGAATGCTGACTATGGAATAAAGTACTATACTTAAATATACAATGCCTCTACCAACGTTCTCTAAAATATTTGGATAAATGTGATTATGATTTTTATATAATTTATTGTGTTCTGTCAAATCATACAGCTCCCACTTCATATTTTAGAAATTTGAAAACATATCTTATTTCTACCACTAGAATATGGGTTCCTTGAGTGTGACATCTATAACACTCAGTATTGTGTTTAGTTACCAGTAGAAGAAAGCTTTGCTAAGGGACTAAAGTGAATAGGAGTTGAATTACTTCATAGAATAAGAAGTCCAGAGGCAGGCAGCTGCTGGGGTTCATTTGGTGGCTTAATAATATCGGAGCCAATTTTGTTGCATATCTCTTGGTCTTTCCCTTATGCTTGAGGCCTCATGTTGCCTCATGGTTGCAAAAGGGCTGCACTCTCTCTAGTCATTGAGTCAACAGTAAGGGCAAGGAAGAAGAAGGAAGGGCAGCCACAATTATTTCTATTCCTTTTTTTTCTGAGAAACCTACTAGTAGACTTTTGAATTACTGTCTCTTTGGCCAGAGCCATGACTCAGCCACTCAATTGCAACAAAGTCTGGGAAGGTGGGTATCTAACTCTACTGCTTTTATGAGGCACAGAGGCAAGGCATAAGTGGTTGGGAGCAGCCGTTGGCTCAGCCAGCCAGCAGTATTTTCCAGAGTCCTTTTTCACCTCCCTGAATCTCCTATAGCCCCAACACTGTGCATATATATTTCAAATGGATAAAATCCCTTCAATATAATCCAATTTAGAAATTATTACATTGACTCTGCCCATATAGGTTTTCAAGGGAAAGGAATTAATGTAAATGCCTGTGATGTACCAGTAGACATTCCCCATGCTCTGAATTACTTACTCTTCAGAACATTTCCTGTTTGACAGATGAGAAAACTGGAGCTCATGTGGATTCAGATGCTTGAGGTTGCAGCTAATGAATTGAAAAGATTGTTTTCAAACACAGATCTGTATCCACTCTACCACCCTGGCTATTAAAAATTAAATCACTTTGATATGAAGATCATTCTAGTAGACTGGCACATTCTTGACATTCCTTATAATTGTGAAATGGATACTGTGAATGTTCTTCTGTGATAATTTGGTTTTCATTATAGGCTGTGACATCATTAGTTAGAAGTTCTAAACTGCTGGTGTTTTTGAAAAGTATGTCTGTTTAAGCAGAGGTTATGGGGGTTTCTGAGGTGATTGAGTGAGAGGTAAGGCTTGTGCCAACCTCTGTTACATCTAGGGGTAGAGACAGCATATCACCTTGGGTTTGACTTGCTTTGTTCAAGTAAGAGTCATTTGCAGGGGGCCTCACAGCCACGCACACTGAAGGTGAGGAAACACTCCTTGCTCCAGGAGAGCACAAGGAGCTTTTGTACCTCCATTTGGACTGCCAAATGCAGAGGTGCTCAGTATGATCAGTATGCAGAGCTGATCATTGGGAAGAGTTTGCGTGAGTCCAGAAGGAAGGACTGAGAACTTAACTCCTGCTTCCTGAGAGTCACATCAAAGAAACAGATTGGTTGGTCCATTGGCAGGAGATACCAAGGGACCAAAGAGAACCCCACCAAAGGAAGTCTGAGGTAGTGAGCAGAGCGAATGAAGCATGTGGCAGATTCAGAGGACCTCTGGTAAAGTGTCCTAATCCGGGGGACAGGAGGGAATAAATGAGTGTAGACTAGGGGCACTAGGCATCAGTGCAGCATGCAAAGCACTGATAGAACTGATGGGACTTGTTTTCTGTGGCATCCTGAGTCTGTGGGAGGCAACAGAAGTGGACTATCAAACTCTTCAGTTCTCTGCTGGCTTGAAGTTCCATCAAGACAATTCCTCTGGAGACTGAGTGAGCCCAGGAGCTCTGGGGTGGGCTGTGGGAATCAAAGAAGGAAATCCAAATTTGCAGCTCCAAAGGGCTAATATTAGGTCTGGAGTCACTCTTAGGACAAGCAAATGACTATATTTGGGAAGTACCTAGGTTATACCATGAAGGTCAGTGACATGAAAATACTGCTAAGCTGAGGTTCTGCTGAGAAGCTAATATATTTCTACATCTTCAAGCGAAGGTAACTAATAGATTGGTATTAAATTTCTGGGTCTGGAACCTAGAGGCACAGAAGAATATTAGTGAAATCACCTCTCTAATGAGTTATTCTTGATCCTGATGTAGATAGATAAGACAGAAATGAAGATTATGGAAGAACCACTTGGTGTATGTCATGGTGTATGTCCACGCAGAGAATCTTCAGTGACTAAATTGATAGGAAACAAAGGATAGGAGAGCTAGTAGCAGGGATTAACAGAGCTAACTATACCTTTTGTTTTGAATAGGTAGTATGCTCACATGTCCAAATCCAAGCGTATTGAAAGTATATAATAAAAATGCCTCCAGTACTATTCCCATCCACTCAGTTTTCTGCCTTAAAGGCAGCCAAGGTTATGAAGCCCTTGCATACTTCTTGAGATACATTCTATGCATATATAAGCAAGTATGTGTGTGCGTGTATGTGTGTGTAGCCTCATCTTTTTATACAACTGCTTTAAATTTTTTTTTTAACATTTATTTATTTTTGAGACAGAGAGAGACAGAGCATGAACCGGGGAGGGTCAGAGAGAGGGAGACACAGAATCTGAAACAGGCTCCAGGCTCTGAGCTGTCAACACAGAGCCTGACGCGGGGCTCGAACTCACAGACGGCGAGATCATGACCTGAGCCGAAGTCGGCCACTTAACCGACTGAGCCACCCAGGCGCCCCTATACAACTGCTTTTATAGCATATGCACTCTTTTGCATCTTGCTTTTTAAAAGAAAACTTGGCAATATGATTTGGAAATTATTTCCTATTAATATAGAGAAAGAGTCATTCTTTGTTTTTCTTATTTTTATAGCTGCTAACATCCCATTGCTGGATGCATGATACTTTAGCCAGTCCTCTCTTATATGGACATTTTTTATTGCTTCCTATGTGTTACAGTTATTAATATTATACGTACATCACGTGTGTGTGTGTGTGTGTGTGTATGAGAAAGAGAGAGACAGAGAAAGAGAGAGAGAGAGAGAGAGAGAGTCTAATGCTAGAATTGCTAGACAACATGTATTTCAATATGTGAAGATTTATTTACAAGGGTCTGATTATTTGTGATCTACAGCTACTAAGAAGAACAAGAGGGCTCCAAATTTGGTTATTAGGTTCAATTGAATCTAACAATCTCCACTGTAATGAACAAGAAGTTCTGGAGAGCTATGTATGTTTCCTACCTTGCCTCCATGAGACTTTTGATTTTTCTTCACAGTCTTGGGGATGGATGACATTATTTTCAGATTGTAGCAAGACATCAGCTAAGTAGATCCCTTTGGATTCTCTAAAATTGGTGCCTCTCAGTCCCCTTGTAGTCTCTGCGGGTAAAGGACATAACTAAATATTTGGTTTTAAATGTTCCTAAGCCAAAACACCCCCTTCATCTTTGTACACCTGGTCCAAGAAAGTTTAGATAGAATCAAAGAAGAGATTTTGGCAACAAAGGGGTTTGGGTTGACAGAGAAGATAATCAGGCCACTGAGGAGCTGAAATTAAGATTTGTTGTGGCAGATCTACTTGTAGATATTTGAGACTTGGCTGTAATTGAATTTTTATTGTTCAATCAGAATGCAATACATCCACTGGCCTTTTAAATTTTTAATTGAGGAGACATATTTAAAGTTTTAAATTACTAGATCTATTTTGCTTTGATTGGCCACTATATAAAACCAGACAGAGTCCATCTATAGTAGTGACATCAATCAAAGTGTGTTTTTCCATTTTATTTCCTGCCTCTACTATTAACTTGTCACTACCAACCTGTTTTTATTCTTTCACATGGTGTGTGATGGATTAAACTAGTTAGCTAGCCAGATAGATTATATAGGGTACATTAACACTTAGTGTTTTTGATGGAGCACTAAACAAAACAAAAGCCATTCCTTACAGAAGACAGTTAAGCCTGCTGCTTGCCGTGTTTTGGACTTTGTGGTTCTAACTTTCTATGAGTGGGCAGATAATAGCCATGTAATCATTTTAGTGTAGGAACATTTAATTAGTTTCTTTCATAAGAGGCTTCTATTATAGCATAATGGTCAGTTCTCTGAGTAGCCAGCATCCTTGCATCAGGCTTCCCTCTGTTCTGCCTCTGTGTCTATTTTTGGCAGAATGGCTGAGAAACTCCTGAAAGAAAACTAACTCCATAGAGTCTTTGTTTCTAAGAAATGGGCCTCTGGGTTTCTGAGCAGGCAGCTCAAGAGGTTTACTCCAATTTTTAGTGTTTAGTTGGCCCAGGTTCCTGATGTTTTATTTTCTGGTATTTTGAGGCAGGATTGGACCAGCCTAGTGCTACTCAGATACCTGACCTGCATGGTGGGCCTGGGATCTGGCTTGTCTTTGCCTCATCAAGTGAGACAGGTGGCCCCGTGGTTGGCCCCTAGCTGATCCATCTTGCTGCTCAGGACCCATGCCAGAGCATACCTGATGCTGTTGCCCACTTGCTCTTATCTAGTTTGAACTTGTAAGTCTCCATGGAAATGCCATGAACATTCTCTCAGCATTTCCATAGGAAGGACAGAGAACATCCTTCTCTGACCATGGGCCCCTGTGGCTCAGTCATTGCTGAATTCTAACATTGTTGGTCAACTTGACCCACATTTTTAGTAATGTTCAGTGACTGGGTTCAGGGCTCAGTGGTGTTTTCTGGTTTTCTCACTTCTATGTCCATTCTAAACTCCTAGGGCAGCTGTAGAGCTTTCTGGATCCCTTGGATCTAGAAAACACTGGAGAAGGAGCTGAGGAAAAGGCTGGTTCTCTGTTTCCTTAGTATCCCTATAGATCTGGGAACTAGTCCTGCCCAGTGATCTTGTGCTGTGAATTTCCTGTTGACTCCCTCACTGTGGCAAGTGGCAGTTGCTTGGACAAAAGCTGATCTCCAGCAAACTTTCCCAGAGGCTGGCCTGGTCCCCACTGGCACACATGGTGGGATTAGAGAGTGGGAGTGGGCAGTGAGACCCAAACCTTTTCCTCCTTGCTTGCACTTGAGGGCAGAGGCTGGATCGGGTCTCTATGTCTCCTCAGAATAGGAACACAGAACTTGGCTTAGGCAGACGCACACCCATCACTCCACATTACTGCTACTTCTGCTAATAGTACTAACAAGAGTAACAACAATAACAAATGATATCTTCTGTTGGGGTGAACATGGGGCCTCTTTGCCAGGAGTTTTAAAAACACTAGCTGCCTTGGTCCTCCATCTATAACTTCACTCATAACCTCCCTGAAAGTGAAATGATAGGATCTCACATTATTGATCTCCTGTCTTGTGGAGGTACTTTACATACACAATTACTGATCTTCTCAGCATCAGGAGCCTGCCTTTACTATTCACTATACACCACGTGATGTTTTGGGTTATACACGTCATTCAGTCCTCAGAATCACCCTGTATTGTAGGGGCTCTTCTCCACCCCATGGAAGCCTGTCCAAATAACCTTTTAGATCAAGGATGTCTGATTAAACAGCAACACAAGCAGCAGCAGCTGCTAATGTGTCTTGAGTACTTACAACATACCAGACACTGTTCAAAGACCTTATATATATTAATGCATTTAATCACCCCCAACAACCCTATGAGTATGTGGTAGGTATTATTGTTTATCCTCATTTTACAGATGAGGAAAATGAGGCATAAGGAGGTTAAATAACTGTTCTAAACTCACTTACTGATAAAGCTTTCTAGCAGTGCCATAAGATAGGTGTCATTATTCCTGTTTTAAATGTTAAGAATAAGAAAATCAATGATTTTTTAACAGCTGGCTGAATTTGAGCAGATTGACCCAAGAGGAAGGTAAAATTAGTTCCTCTTTCACAGCCAGAATTATTCTTTTATTCAGGCAAATGCCTTAATGAGCCTGTTTGCTGTTGAAAGCAAGGTGTAATTGAAGAAGTTTAAACAAACATGAGATAACTGCTCTGCATAGTAAAATAAAAGGAAGTTTGGAACTGTCCTCTAGCACATTGAAATGGTTGAGAACTTAGAAGAGAAGAGGGTAGGAATGGTAGAGAGAGAGAGAAGGGGGGCTTGGTAGCATGGTAAGAGGTTAGGATCTCTCCTGAAAAAGCATAGTCAGTGAGAAATTCCCTGTGTAGGGAATGACCAGTGAATTTCTTGGAACAGGTTGTCTGAGTCAGTGTGAAGCTGTTTCTGTGTATGTCATAACTGCTCTCTGTTCAGCCTAAACCTTCAATAAAAGTTTGCTACTCACACAACCTAGTGCTGGTGTATTATAGGAGCAAAGGGAGAGGACATAGGCCAGGCTTTCTAGGCACTGACTAGCAATAAAGCAGTTTAGATGCTTGGGCCAGAGCAGGGAATAAGTTTGAGCAGAGAAGCTGGACTCCCTTGGACATAGGTGAAAGAAACGCCCAAGCTCCCTTCCCCAAATGTGCTCAAAGGAAGTGAACCATGTAAGGGCAAAAGGGAAGAGAGAACAATGAGTAACTTGTATAACAATAAATTATTTTCTAAATTGGAGGATGCGTATCCTTTAGGGATTCGGCCTCAAGTAACAGAAAGCATCATTGCAATGGAAGTAAACAAGGAAATTTCTTACTGCATGCAGCAGGAGGTCCAGAGGTAGGGTGACTTCTGGGTTGGTTGATTCATTAGCTCAACCATGTCATCAAGGATGTAATTCCTTTCCCTCTCCTCTGCTATCTTCAGGATTTGGGTCATCTCCAGGATAGTAGCAGGAGAGCTGCAGAAGCTGGCTCCCAGCCTGGGAGCATGGATTCCTGTATACTTGTTCTGCTGGACACAAGTTCTCTCAGTAGCAGACCTACCTCTCTGTCATCATCACATGGCTGCCAATTCATCCTTGTAGCCCTTTCATGATCCTTAGGTTCCCTGGTGGAACAAGGACAAATAAGAGGTGGGGAGAGGTAAAAATGTAGCCTTTTCTAGAAGAAACGACAATGACAACCCCACCCCCCAGGGTGTTTGGGGGAATAAATATACATAGTAAGCCTGCCTGAAACATCTTTTCATACCAGAGAGCAAGAAAGCCATGAAAGACTTTGGGGATTGTGTTGAAAAGATTTAGGAGCCAACCTGAAGGACTCTCACTGGCCAAAGAAGGGTGATTTGAGAATCACAAAGAATATAATTGTGAATAGATTGAAGTGCATAAGATATATTAATGTGCATGACTTCTGATTATACAAAAATACCAATTGGTCACCTTTGTGGGATGCTAGGGAACTAACCCATTATTCTGAAAATAGGCAAATAAGAGGAAAGAAGTCAATCTATAACTTGTTTTTCTTGTATTACTTGTACCTCAGAGGTACCAAGTATTTGTTAAAAGAGTTTTTCTCTATAGAAAAATTCCATTTTTTATTAACTGGATTGCAAGGGAGAATATTAGATTTAAAATATCAACATTTCGATCTTTAATGAGATAATTGATCCAAGCAATTAACATCAAGGCCTGCTAAGAGCATCAGTTGAAAAGCTGATAGGGAATTTTATAATGAATGAATCAGGCTGGCAACACCTGAACTGGTTGATCAATAGTAACAGCAGGCATTATGTACCTCCTGATGGGATGCAGTAGGAAATACACAGCACCATCCAGGAAGTGTTCTTGCAAAAAATTGAACCTAAACAAAGTCAAGCCTTCCAATTTACAGGAATATATTGGGGCATAGGAATAATAAAATATACACGGACTTGTTTTGGATTCTGATTTAAACAAACCATATACTAAAAAAATATATGAGGCAATAGGAGAAATTTGAATACTAACTGAATATTTGATGATATTAAGAAATTATTAACTTTTTCAAATGTGATTATGGTATTATGGTTATGTTTTTTTAAAGTTCTGTATATTTTATAGATACATAATGAAATAGTCCCCTTTGAAATAATGTCTGGGATTTGTTTCACAATAATGCAGTGTATATGTGGGACAAGTGAGTAAATAAGCTTGGTCATGTATTGATAATTACTGAAGCTGGGTGATGGGTATATGCAGTTCATTCTAGTATTCCATTTGGCATATGTTTGATCTTTTTAAAAAGTATGTATGTAGGTATGTATGTATGTATTGAGAGAGACAGAGAGAGAGAGGGAGAGAGAGAGAAAGAGAGAGAGAGAGAGAGAGAGAGAGAGAGAGAATGAGAGGGGGAGGGGCAGGGACAGAGAAAGTGAATCCTAGGTAGGCTCCATGGACAGTGCCGAGCTCTATGCGGTGCTCAATCTGACCACTGTGAGATCATGACCTGATCTGAAATCAACAGTCAGATGCTTAACCAACTGTACTGCCCAGGCATCCCTATGTTCGATCTTTCCATAATAAAATGTGGGGAAAAAAAAAAAAAAGTCAGCTTTGGTCGACCACTTTGCATCATTGCAGTTCTGGCTTCTACTACTTTGGCTATGTCAGGGGCCTTGATGCAAAGGCTCAGGCCAAGACAAGTGATGGCTGTGTGAAAGTTGTGTGGAGGCTGCCTTGGGAGTAAGGATTATGTACATAGAACCACGGCTTTTCAGGTCTCAGCTACATTAGTGTATTGATCTTACTGTTGCTTCCCCTCCTCCCATTTCTGCCATATTCTGGTTTGGACAGGATTCAGTGGAACAAACTGGGTAAGATGAACTGTGGAGGGTTTGTTTTTAGGAAATGTGGCATTGGCTTTTAATGGGCATACCTCTTGTTGCTGATGCTGTGATTCTGGGAGTTACCACAGACCACAAGTCAAAGAAGCTGTCCTCTTCTACTAGTGGCTAAAACTTGACATCACTTCACTGACAAACATAAAGTCTTGGATCCTGTTAAAAGGTAAAGCCTATAAAAAATGGCCGACTCTGCAACCTGTAAGTTTTCATGTTAAGTTTCCAAGAAAAAACTCATTCTCTGAGGGTTCTGCTACTCATCTGGATATGGCCCTTTTCATTGGCTCTAGTAAAACTGTTAACTCAAAGGATGGGATTTTATCAATTGCAAACTTTTTTCCATTTAACTCTTTTTATATTCAGAGTATGCTATGGTTTGAATATACTAGAATCTAAGATGGTATCTGATTTAATATAGGATTATATAATTGATGTTAATTTTTATATGTCAAATTTTCATGATATTCCAAGAATATCATCTACACTGCACTGCACATGATTTTCAGGGGCCTTGCTACTTGATCAGATCTGAGAACAGAATACTGAGGTATAACTAATTACAATTTGGTGTGAGTGAAGAATCTGGTGAGTTTGATGGGATGCAGAATAGCTTTATTCTGGGTGAGAGCTGAATAGAAATCCTAACCCAACCCTTGTCTAGTTTAAGAATGTCCTTGACAGCACTCTTTAGGTGAAATGACCTAAGTGAAGATTAAACTCTTTTAGGAGCATCTCCAAAGCTGGGAGAGATGATGTTTAAGTGGAGTTCTAAGATCCAAGATTCCTGATTGTGATTGAACCTGCTAGGTCATGGCTGTGAGATTTATTTCTTGCTTTAAAAGATACAGCTAGTTGTAATGACACAAAAATGGAAATTAACCATCAAGCTTTCCTTTCATTCCTTCTCATCTTCATTTAAGTAGTTCAAGGTCATAGCCAAGGAATGGAGGCAATTGGTGGCTACAAAGGAAGCTTTAAGCCTGGGCGGGGGGACTTCGAATAAGTGTGAATGGAAAGCAACACATTGAATTTAATTCACATATTTACTCTGGCAAATTGGAAGGAGGGCAGAAAGTGCTTAGGCCATCTGCTAATTAACTGTGATTCTCTCAGGCCCCTCCCTTAGCTCAAGGTGGCCAGAGGTTGCCAGGGGACATCATGTTAAAATGGAGTAACTAGGTGCCTGTCAATTGTCTACAATTATGTTTGGAAGATGGCATTTGTCATTTATCACTACAAGGATGAGAGAAAACAAGTATAAAGAAATACTTTAGATCTGTGTGATTCTTCTGATTCTAGTTGGATCTAATTTTTATATTATTATCATCTTTGTAAAATCAGTTTCCTTGCTATCTTACTGCTCTAATGCACCAGAATTATGCTGTTAACCAGTCACATGTGGCTATTGAGCATGTGGCATGTGGTTAGTCCAAACTGAGATGTGAGGATTAAATAGATTTGGAAGACTAAGTGTGGAGAAAATAATATAAAATATCTCATCAATAGTTTTTTTTAACGTTAATTACACAGAGAATTGAAAATAATTTGGGTGTATTAGGTGAAATAAAGTGCTATTAAAACTTCATCTGTATATTTACTTTATTTTCAATTTTCTTTAAAAAAAAAATTTAATAGCCACGAGAACACTTAAAGTTACTGTGTGGTTCATACTATATTTCTATTGGACAGTGTTTTGTTAGGAAATACTTGTGACATGTCTATTTTCTGATATCTTGAGATTAATGGTGTGAATTCCAGAGCCGGATTCCTAGGTTTGAATTCTGATTCTCCACTTTGTATGTGTGGAGACTGGTTGTATTCCTCGCCAAGCCTCAATGGTCTAGTCTGTAAAATGGTGAGGTAAGAGTTGCAGCTGCCTATGAGATTACCTGAATGGGGTTGGTTCAAAGGAAGTTATGAATAATCTTCTCTACCTTCTGCTGATGCTCCTGCTCCCTTGCTCTGTCCCAGAGGAGCTAATCCCTTCTCTTGCTGAGGATCACAGACTCTATAGAAAGGGGGCATAGGCATCAGCCTTCCCAACTCCTTGACTTCTGCAGAGCAGGCAATCTTTCCCACCACTTACTCATTTACACTGCACTCGAACACCTACATGGCACTTGAGCATTTGAGGGTGGGGATCACACAATTTTCTTGTTTCACCCACAGTATTTTATTTTATTTTATTATTTTTTTTTTAATTTTTTTTTCAACGTTTTTTATTTATTTTTGGGACAGAGAGAGACAGAGCATGAATGGGGGAGGGGCAGAGAGAGAGGGAGACACAGAATCGGAAACAGGCTCCAGGCTCCGAGCCATCAGCCCAGAGCCTGACGCGGGGCTCGAACTCACGGACCGCGAGATCGTGACCTGGCTGAAGTCGGACACTTAACCGACTGCGCCACCCAGGCGCCCCCACAGTATTTTATATAACAGAAAATACATGCTAAATGATTATTTAAATCACCAAAAAAGGGAGAAAATGACTATCTAGGAAACACGGGCGATAGTATCAAGTTTAAGGGACACCTTTGGAAACATACAGAGATCCTATGACACATATAATGTCTTTTGTTTCTCATGGCAACCTGTAAGATTATCATATTGACTATGGAGTACCACTTTAAAGGGATATATGACAAGAATTCTCTCCTAGAAAGAAAGCCATGTTTTTTTTATTTTTTAAATGAATAGAATGTATAATGTCTGAAAACCTTTGTTAAACATGTTTTGTTGTTCTCAAAATATGCTTGCCTGCTTGCTTTTCTCTTCCTATTAAAGGTAAAAACATGCTCCTTCATGTCTCAAATGCGCTAAGGTAGTGGTGATAGGATGCCATTCTTTAAGGTAGGAAAGACCTTGTGATTAGGTGGTCTGCCAACCCTCAATCTTTGCTCTGAGGAAACAGAGCAAACGATAAGAGACTCTTAAAAACTGAGAATAAACTGAGGGTTGATGGGGGGTCAGAGGGAGGGGAAAGTGGGTGATGGGCATTGAGGAGGGCACCTGTTGGGATGAGCACTGGGTGTTGTATGGAAACCAATTTGACAATAAATTTCATATTAAAAAAAAATAAAGTAAGACTGATTAAAAAAAAAGTGCTCTTGTGAGAATCAAACTAATAAAGTTTTAGAGACCTTCAGAGGCTTCCTGGCTCCCACCATATCAATTTCAAACTCCTTTGTCAAGCTTCCAGGACCCTCTGCTGTTGTCAAACACACCTCCTTTTTTCCCTGAGTGCATTCTATTCCTTTTATTCGGCCCATCTAAAATTGCCTTCCCACTCCTCGTGTTCTGTCTGACATTTAAAGCTTCATTTAAGTTCTACCTCCTCTGTGAAGACTCATTGTTTCTTTCAGCTTTTCTTAGTATATTTAATCAGTACCCACACCTATGACTATTGTTCACTCTTGCTTCAGGTATGCAAATCAATCATATTTCCCTGCTAGAGGCCAAGTACCACCTGAAACTTTTTTACCCCTGAAGCTGAGGTATTGATGAGGATACTTGGCTCTTACTATGGGGGAGATGTTTCTGACAATGAAAACTGCACCAAATGGAGGTCCCTCAGGACGTAGTGAATTCCTTGTCACTGGAGGGAATCAACTAGACACCATGTACAAATGCTTTCCTTAGGGTGTGGATTATTATTGGTGTTTTATACAGTTAAAAAAAATGTTTACTTAGAAAGAGGAAGAGAGAGAGAGCACTAGTGAGCACAGAGGAGGAGCAGAGATAGAGGGAGAGAAAGAATCCCAAGCAGGCTTCACACTGTCAGTGTAGAGCCTAACTCAGGGCTCAATCCCACAAACCATGAGACCATGATTTGAACCAAACTCAAGAGTGGATGCTTGACCAACTGAGCCACCCAGGTGTCCCTATACATTTTGATGAATAAATGAACACATAGGGCTTTGGAAAAGAGATTCAAATATTCAGTTAAGTGGTCTGACAAAATTCTTTAAGACTGAGCTTTTGTTACTCTATAAAATGGTTGCCCACTCAAAAAGAAGCATTTGTTGTGTTATGCCCAGATTTCGTGATCTCCAAAGACCACTAGGGAGCCGAGTCCGATGCAAAAGCAAAAGAGCCTTTATTCAAGCTAGCTCGAGCTCAATCCCCTACCTGCACCGACGCAGCAGTGAGATACCAGGGAGAGAGAGCGAGTTTCAAAAGGACAAAGGTTTTATTGGGGCCTAGGGGCAGTTGGTGAGGTAATGGCTGTGGCCTCAGCCGATTGGCTGGGCAAGGGTAGTGGCCTCGGCCGATTGGCTGGGGAAGGGTCGGAGTCCTGTTACGAAGGTTACTGGGCGTGTTTTGATCAGGAAGTTTGAACGGGTGAGCGGGAGGTTAGTCAAGGGGAGGAGGTGTGGTCTAGGTGAAGGACACAGAACAAGATGGAGTCAGTGGCGGAGGCCCGCCCTTTCAGTTGCATTCAAGGAAATCTTTTCTCACTTGAAAACAATTTCCCATTCATTTGATTTTAGCAAACATGTGAGAAGTGTGAACCTCCCCCATTATCTAAGTGTTACATGCCAAATGTTGGCAGATGGCAAGGATGTATAGAAAGTGCATGAGAGAAGGGGGACACAAAAATAATCAGAATGCATTGGTAGCCATGCTTTGGTTTCAAGACAGTGTGGAGGGTTTGGGAGAGAGGTCAGGGATACTAATGGACCAAGTAATCCATGGTTGAATTTACTGCTCTGGTATGGTTCTGATCTCCCCATTAGTGCTTGGGACTGTTGAACTACCTATTAAATCAGGACTCTATGCAAAAGCTGATGGTTTTACTCTTGAACAGCGAAGTTAGAATTGCAATTTGGATGAACATTTTTAGCTGAGTCATAGTTGTTATTTTGTTACTGGTGGTAGAGTCCAGAAAAACTCAGAAAATTTGAAAATATCAAATCTTGTGTCTTCAGAGGATATATATGGAATCTATTTCCCACTTTTAAAATAATGTTTTAATGGAATAGTATTTAAAAAGTCATCATACAACAGAGATTGCTTATTTTAAGGATAGACTATGTTAAAGGGTTGAGGTAAACCGTAGTACTGTTTTGCTAATGCTGTCTTGTAAACCATGACAGTATTATCAGTTCAGCAACAAAGTTATCAATCATATATTATGTGCAAATCATGCTGCTGAACACCTGTCAAAAGCTTTGGTTATGCTTCCTCTGGAAGAGGCCACCATTGAAAGACTTGGGAGGCACTGAGTGAGAAGTAGAATGACAAATTGATTAGTGTGTGTGATATGTGGTTACATTCGTTTCCTATTGCTGCATAACAAATTATCACAAACTTAGCAGATTGAAACAGCATATATTTATGATCTCACAGTTTCCATGGGTCAGGAGTCTGGGCACACCTTAGCTGGGTCCTTTCCTTGGGATATGGCAAGGCTGAAATAGAAGGATTAGCTGGGTTGTGTTAATTCCTAGAGCCCAGGGCCCTCTTTCAAGCTCCCTCAGGTTGTTGACAGAATACAGTTCCTTGTGGTTGTAGGATTGAAGTCCCATTCTACTGCTATCACCTGGGGTCTACTCTCAACCCCCAGAGGCCACTCAGTTCCTTGCCATGTGGTCCTTTCATAGAGCTTCTCTCTACATGCAGCTTCTGTCTTCAGGGCCAGCAGAAGAATCTGGGAATTCCTCTGTCTCTGACTTTAAAGGGCTTACTTTATTAGGTCAGGCCTATCCAACATAATTTCCCTTTTGATTAACTCAAAATGAATGGATTGGGGGCCTTAATTACATTTTAAAAATCCTTTCACTATTGCCACAGAACAAAACTTCATTGCAGAAGTAAAGTCCTATCAAATTCATTGGTCCTGCCCCCACTAAGGGGAGGGGATTATACAAGGTCACTGAATTTTGGGACCATCTTAGAATTGCACCTGTTAACACTGAGCAGTAAGAAAACAAAAACATCATTTTGTTTGTTAGAGATTAGGATGGGTCATGGGAGGGCACGTCTTTTCTAACATCCATCTCCCACACCAACTGGTGTCCTACAGTTCAATTCAATCCTGGAGTTAGCATTTAGAACTCACAGTTAAGGGCTCAGCCTCATCATACCACCTTCACTTTGGGGATCAGCTGCAAGTCCAGGGGCCCACCTGCACTTCTGCTTGGAAAATGACAAATTTCAGGGTTCCCATGACCACCCCTTGGGTTCCGTAATTTGCTAGAATAACTCACAAAACTCAGAAAAGCACTATATATACAGTTATTGGTTTATTATAAAAAATACAAATGAACTGGAAAGTGAAGAAAGAAATGGGGTAGCAAGGTCTGGGGGAATGCAGGCACAGCACTCGATGACTTCTCCTTGTGCAGCAGCCTCCCAGAACATTGTTGGGCTCACCAAGTCCAAAACTTCTTGAACCTTGTTGTTCCAGACCTTTTATATAGGGTTTTATTATATAGGTGTAATGGACTGATTGTTTGTGTCCCTTCCAAATTCATAAACATGTAATGGTATTTGGAGATGGGCCTTTGGGATATAATTAAGGTTAGATTAGGTCATGAGGGTGGGGCCCTCATGATGGGATTAGTGGCCTTCTAAGAAGAAGAAGAGAAAGAGATTTTTCTTTCTCTCATTTTCTCTGTGTGTATACTCCAAGAAAAGGCCATGTGAGGACACAAAGAGAAGGTGGACATTTGCAAGCCAGGAAGAGGGCCTTTAGCAGGGACTGAATCATCTGGCACTGAATCAGTGGGTACATTTGTCTTGGGTTTCTAGCCTCCAGAGCTGGGAGAAATAAATTCTGTTCATTAGGCCACCCACTCTGTGGTATGGTGTCATGGCAGCCTGAACAGGCTAAGACAGGGGGTATGATTGATTAAATTATTGCTTCCCTGATTCAACTCAGTCTCTAGCCCCTGTCTCCTCCTGGAGACTTTTTGGTGGAGTAGGGCTGAAAGTTCCAACCAAGCAACCAGGTGGTGGTTTCCTGTGGTGACCAGCCCTCATCCTGAGATTGTCTGGGCCCCTCCTTCATGAGTCATCTCATCAGCATAAACCCTGGTACAGTTAAGGAGGCTCCTTATGAGTAACAAAAGACAGTCTTATTCTTTATATATTGTTTATTCTTTATTTTACTTCAGAGGTTATTACCAATTTTGTAAATCAGAATCTTGGCAGAAAGTGTCAATTTGCCCTAACCAATTCAGGAACTTCTTAGCAATATCAAAAAACTATGTAAACTGATTCATATGTGTATATATATATATATATATATATATATATGTATAAATAGATATATATGTGTGTGTGTATATATATATATATATACACACACACACTCAACACTAAGCTGCTATATAGTATATATAGCATACGTAATATAATATCTGTGGATTTTAACTCATTTGTTCATACAGGAAATGCTTACTCAATGTTACTAAGGGAATATCTCTTTACTTGTTTTATTCCAGATGATTTTCTCTCAGTATGTTCATGGTCCTTCCTGATCTACTATGATAGGAAAAAAATAGGATAAAATAGGCAGAGAGGGAAAGGATGAGGTCCCTGGGTGGGGAAAGACGTGTTTTGGAACAATGCTGGGAGTGTCTGACCATAGTAACACCCCTCAGGTGACTCCCCCTCAGGTTTCCTTCAGGAATTTGACAAAAGACCTGACTAAAAATAAGTAGACCATAAAACCTATGACCCACAAGGAACTGGTATGGCCATAGACCACCCCTCATACAATGGAAATGAACCAATCAAGAATGGACAACATAGCACCTAGAGTTATCCAGCCAATAAGGATAAAACCTGAGAAGAACAAGGGAAAAGGAAGGGGGAGGGGTGACCAGAACCTTACAAAACCAGGACCCTTGCCTATTTTCAGGTGGGCATTCACTTTCAAATGTCCCCTATCTATAAAGAGAGTTTTCCTACTGTTCTTCCTTTCTAATCTTATACTCTAATAAACTTTTGCCTGTTGCTCATTTTGTGTCTACCTCTTCAGTCTTCGAAGTGGCAAGACAATGAATCCTGGGTATTGTGGTAAGAAATCCTGCAACACCTCTGACAGGGATCCATGGTAAATTGGAAGTCTCATTTGGGGACCAAGACTGATAAAGGATCTCTGGAGAATTGTCAGATTTCCTGGATGCATTTGCATTATGTTTAAGCTTTGTGGAAGCTTCTTCAGCATCTGGGTGTGTACAGGTATGGTTTGTCCTGTTCATATTTGTGTTCCTTTCCAGTGATTAGACTCAGGCACATTGCCCTCAACTGTTGCCTTGATACTTAATAAGAGCTTCTTTTCCCCCTGTTGTTGTAGTGGAGTTTTACAATCTATTTTTGCTTTGAGGACAAGAAGAGTAATCTTCATGCAGAGAAATGCTTCCAGAAGTTTTCACCATTTTTCTTCAGATATGTCCAATATTGCACTCTTAAATGTATCCCTTAACTGTAGCTGTGTGTGTCACCATTTCATTTCCACGGATGTTCATGCTATAGATATAAACTGCCTTAAGTGGTTCTTCATCTGTTCCTTGGTGATTTAACACAACTTTGAACTGTCACTGTGTATAGAATGACAAGTGTCCTCTTTATCCTTGAGTGTCACCAGGCAAGTAAGCAATGCCTGTCAAAGAGAGTCAGAGATCAGAAAGGAGAGGAAGAAGAGAGAAGAAAAAGACCAAGGGAGGAAACGATGGAAGAAGGTATAGTGTGAGAGAACAGAAAAAGAAACTAGTCCACCTGATAGCAGAGGACCAAGAAAAAAAAAAAACACCCCCAAATTGCCCAGATAAACTCAAAGCTACTTCAGGTGACAATAATGAAACATATTTCAAACATAGTTTTTAAAAGTAATTTAGAATTTTGAGGTATTCTCTTGTCGAAGTAGCTTATAGTGGGCCCCAAATGTGCTGAATGAAGAATGGGAACCTAGACGCAGGACCAAATGGGGCAGAGAAGTAAGGAATGAGGAGGCGGACTGTAGGTGAGCCTGGAAGAAATTCCAATGTGGCATGCAAAGTGATCAGAGTTGTTTATGGGGCAACTTGCTTCAGGTCTCCGAGTTAGGGGGGACAGAGTAGGACCTAGAAGAGGGTCTTCTGACCCTGCTGTGAAGCACAATGACCTCTGGGCCCAGACCATGAAGAAGGGCAGTACATCTGATTATGTGACTTTGACAAAATGTCAGAGAAATGAAAACAAATGGCTGAGCAGTCCCTGGAGGGATAAAGAGTTCAGTTATTAAGTTCCTCGACCAGAAACACTGCGATTCAGTCATCTAGGATGATTTTATTCCATCTTCTATTATGGGCTGCATCACATAAATCTGTGTTTTATTGCTAGAGTGAGATGCTGGAGAATTTCAAGATTACTTTTGGCACTGTCTGAGTTGGTTCACTGCTGTGCCGACAAGTGCTTGTGGAAAATTAGCAGCAATGATATTAATCACCTTTTTCCTACCCACCCCACTAGACCTTTGTTTTGTCCTACTTCCTTTGAAAACAAAATACAACTCCCCCTCCAAATCTTCTAAAATACAAGTGCCTTGAGTGGACTTAAAGAGTGTGGTGGCCAGGAAGAAGAGGGGATGGTCATACCCTGGGGCCCTGCAGGGGTGTAATGAGGAGTCAGTTGTGATGCTGTTGCTGTGTCATGTATCTCATGCCTGGAATTCTTAGGGATGTGGCTATTGGGAAAGGGAAGGGAAACAAGGAAAAATGGTACATGAGGAACATTAAAGTCTGTCCAGTTTTCTTTTTTGAGTAGCACATTTCACTGGTGCAATACAGGAGTATAAGGGAAGTTGAGAAGTAGGGGGTGGGTTGGTGGATGGATGAGGGATTTGAACACACACAGATACACACACTTGTACACATACATGAACTTATGGGGCTATGACAAAGGTATTTTATTTGGGGGTCACCTGACTTGACAATAGATGCCCTCATTCTCTGTCCCACGATGTCAAATCCTCTCCCATCAAAAGCTGATCTCATTTCTTTCCTCTCTATTGTTGATTCCTACTTTTCTTTGCATAGTCCTGATTTTACTCCTGTTTTCTAAATTATTTCCCCAAGGTTTTTCCCTTTCTGCCTCTGCTTTTGGGCAACTGCATCTATTCATTTGGCTTTCAATGTCATCTCTCTGTTCGTGACTTTCAAATTTATATCTCAGGCTTTGCTCCTTCTCAAGCAGGAATAGGGTTTCTGTTCAGTGCCAGGTGAGATAAAGGGAGCTAAGACAAAGCATAGCTTGCCTTGCAATTGTATACCTGGGTTTGTGGAGGCAGGATGCTGAGTTATGTGTAAGGAAACTGGTGAGGGCCATCTTGGAATTCTGTGCTTAGGAAACCAGTTCAGTGAGTGAGTAGTGAGAGGTTGGGAGCCAGAATACTAGGATTCAAATCCTGACTCTGTCACGTACTTGGTGTGTGCTCCTACATCTCTGGTCCTTTATATGTGGAAGAGGAGAATAATTCAATCTCTCCCCTAGGGTCGTCATGAGGATTAAGTGAGATACTGTATTTAAAATACTGAGCCCTGCACATAGTAAGGACTCAGTAAATCTTACCTATCCAAGCCACTTGTCATCTCTCCCAAAAGAGAGAAGAATGTCTTTTCCAAGAAGCCTATGACAGAAAGCAAAAGGCATTAATGTGGAAAGCTCTTGCTTTTGTGAAGTCAAATGCTGCACCAAGGTCTGGGGCTTTGTGACAGACAGGGCTTTATTTATTGCTCATTATGAATAGGTTGATGAGAAGTAGGTGGGTTAAAGATGAGTGAAAAGCTTTATGACTGAGTTTATCCTGTTTTCTGGGCCCAGGTCTCAGAAAGCTGATTTAACGAGGCTGGGGCTACACAGGACTGCCCTACTTAAGGCTTTTGTCAGCATTTCCTTTGTGGATTCTAAGTTCCAGGGGCTGGAAATAACTGTGTTGGAAATATTCTCTGAGGGCTTGAGCTTGGTGGAAGATCTTTATCAGGCACCAGATAATCTTGTCAAGTGTTGAAAGAGGACTAGAGAAAGAAAGAAAAAAATGTTGGAAGGGGACAATGGAGAGCAAAAGAGTGAGAAGAGGAGTGAGAGTGGAGCAACGGAAGGTGACAGAAAAGGAAAGAGAATTCTTTTTGGAGTTTCTTAGCCATACACTTTAAAATAGCTCCTCCAAGTCAGGCATTTCTCTGACATACTTGACCAGGCCCTATGCTGTTATAATAATTGGAGAGAGCTATACCAAAGAGCTTCCTGCTGCCTGTCCCTGAGATGTGTTCTCACAAGCTGAGTGTACTGTTGGTTGCCTGCCTATGTTTTGCCAACATGATTTTACCATTCTCTTTTTCCATAAAACAGAGACACCAACTTGATTTCTGGCATCTTGCAAAGTTTGGGCTGGTGTTGTTGGTTCCCTGGAAAGATCTTTGATTATCTTCTTGGAGGGTGCCAAGTGGGCTCAGAGTTAAAGAAGAGACATGGGCAAGGAGCTACAAAGGAAAATAAGGCCACAGTTAGGTCTGTATGAATACTCAATAGCGGAATTCTGGAATGCTGGGTGCCCTTGGCACAAACCCCAATCCCTGTGGCAGAGTCCATGGTGATGACCTGAGAGAATCTAGGGTTGGATTCACCATGGTGGGGCAGGCGTGCACAAAAGAGATGGGACTGGCAGACTCCATCCACACAGGAAAGCAGGGGGTTCTTACCATGAGCTAAGGGAGAGTCACTGGTGATGCCCTCTCCCATTCTCCTGCTCTGAGAACTTTGGAATGGAAACTGGTAACATTCAGAGAAAAGCCACATTCTGGAGCTCCCTGTTTCCTTTAACTTTGGGTCTACTTCTCTCAGCACTGGAGGTCGTAACTGATAAGGACCATAAGCAGAAGAATGTTCACTTTTATCCCAGAAGGCTGACCTACAGCCTGCATAGTTTCGATAAGGCTCAAATAAGCATTGGCTGCTACATTCTTAAAGGTCTTATGATTGTCTGTACATCTCACCCATAGTTAATATTGAACTGAATGACAAACATCAGAAAAATCGTGCAAAAGTAGTTTTATGGGCAGAAATTCGAAGAAAACGTTTATAACCTAATACTCCTAGCACATCCCTCCCCCTTGAGCACTAAGCATATAACCACGAGCTTCATACAGCAAAACTGCAGCTCTTTATGCCCACAGGTCCTGTCCCTGTGCTATAATAAAAGTGCCTTTTTGCACCAAAAATGTCTTAAGAATTCATTCTTACCCATTTGCTTGTGGCCCCAAATCAGTAACTATGAAAGAGAAGCCTGGAAGATGGACAGCCATGTGACTACTTTCCTTTTCCTTTCCAAATCCCACTAAGACAATTGTAGAGGAATAAGATAGATACAAACCCACAAATATAGACAGCCAAGGAGACAACTGAAGATGGAATCTTCCCATAGGTTTAGGAAGCTGGAAACTGAGTGAGGAGGCCAACTCTCTTTAGTAAGGCAGGTAACATCAACTGTGCCATGTCAGTATTAACAGTATAAACAACCAGAGTCAGGAACTAGCAGGGGTTCCTAAAGAGTCATAGGTTCTAAAGGGTCAGAAAATCTGTTCCCATTTCAACTCTCCCAACCTTAAATAGTTTTGTGACTATGAGAAAGTCTATAGCTCTATGGGCCTTAGTTTCCCCAGGTATAAATTGTTGCTCAGAATTGTTGGAAGAATTAAATGGGAATTCATTCAACCCATTCACTTGACAGGTCTTATTTAAGCTTCCAATTTTTTGGCATCTACCATGCATCAGGTGCTATGCTGTGGATGTAATTAAGGAAATTGGCACTGAGTGGAAGTTAACAAATATTAGCTTCTCCTCTCAGACTGTTTCAGCTCTTTTGGTATTCAGTAGTCCCAGTCAGGGCCTCATGAATTCAGAGCATTGGTGTAGAGAAGTAGGGCTGGCTGTTTGGGAGCAGGAGAAAGTCATCTAGATCATCATTTATGCTCTGGCTAGTCTTTCATTAAGAATGTTCTGGCATTATTTCCATCCATCAGAGCTGTCTGCATTGGTTTAACTATTCTGAACTCTGAAGCCTTCTAGCATGCAACAGCCATTTCCTCTGGGCCTGCCCAGCCCAAGCACCTCTAAGCAGGGCTCAGCTCCATCTTGGGGACACTGTTTATGGTGGCAAGAAGCCCTTTAGTGTCTGTAGCTTTTGCACTGTGGACAGCTGGAGCTGAGGTCACCTCCTTTCCCTAGAGGAGGAAGTGGTCTGATGAGGTACTCCAGGTCATGGGGTATGCTACTGTCTGCTTAGAACTTGACAGAAAGCCACTGAGTAAGGATGACTAGCCACTTAATGGACATTAATTACTGTTTGCAGCATCCCTGTGGGTCAGAGGACAGGAGGACTCTGATGTCAGGGCTGACACGCTGTAGCTGGCAGCAGGCCAGCACTTATATTTGATTAGGGCTGTGGCTAGTTTAGCACAGCCAGAGGGACCCTGATGGGAAGTCTGAACCTTGTCTAACTTCCAGAGGGAGAGTTCACAACTACTTTCTTCTTCGATGACATTTCCACAATGAGCTTCAGCCTTTGTTTCCTATGTCCCACACCTGGATATCCCTTGTCAATTTAAACTGGGGTCCCTAAGGTGCAGAGCCTACTTTTGGAGCTCTGCCTTCCTTGATTAAATTGGAACCAGGAGTTCTAAAGAGTGTGGGTTTATCTCAAGTCCTCATTTAGGGAATCCTTGCATTGTAGATTTACAATGCTTCTGTTTTAGAAGCAGATTAAAAACACATGAGTAATTAATGGTGTTACAAATTGGAGAAGCAAATAGCAGTCCTCTTAATGCTAACCTCTGGTTCCTGCAATAAAACAGAGATTTGTATAGGTTCCTATGTAGTGCATCATTTTAAAACATCATCTCCTAAGCACTCATTAGTTCCATTTTAGCCTAGGTGGCATATGGAAGGTGTCGGTTGTGAATATTTATTGGGATTGAAATGGACTCTTAAGAGGTGAATGCTGAAGGGAAGCATCTTGTGATATTAATAGAGCCCATATAAGTCACCCAGAGGATGACTGATGGGCTGGCCCTTCCCTTCTCTGTAGCTGGGGAACAGTTCCTTCTGGGGGTGGTGCAGAACAATGCAGGTTATAACAGCCCTGCATCTTCTCCAGCTGTTTGGACTGAAGATACTTGAATTCAAGTGGAGGTTGGGGAAAAGTTACCCAGCAGAGAAAATAAAAGGCAGGTTTTCCCTCTCGTTTATGTGAAGAGTTTAACATGACAAAGAGAGATCTCAGCTTTGGGATTGCCCATGGGACTTGGTTGGCCTCTCTCTACATCTGTGGTAAATCCATCAAGACAAAAAGGGCTCTTGTCTCAGAACAAGTGCTCTGGAGGTGAACACAGTTGAGCCAAAGGAAAAGCTTTCAGTGTGATTTCACAAATGCATGGAAGCAGCCAAAGACACTGAAAGTGCCTTGGACTTGCTATGAAGTTTAAAAATCTTGTTCAGTGAGAATGTCTAAAGTGGTCATGAGTGCAGTTAAATAGGAACTAATACACAATCCACTATATCTATTGATAAATGTATATTTGCTCTATGTTTCAATTAAGGTATAATTTGCATACAGTAAAATTCACCCTTTTTAGTGTATAGTTCTGTAGGTTTTGACAAATGCATGTAGTCATGGAGCCCACACTCAAATAAAATATACAGTAGTCTCATCACACCCCCAAATTGTGCATCCTTTTGTAGTTAACCCCTCAGCCCCTGATGACCACTGTTGTTTTTTTTTCTGTCTATGGTTTTGCCTTCTCCAGAATATCTTTTAAATGGAATTATAGAATTCCTTATTATTCTGACTTTTTTCACTTAACATGAGAACATTCTTTCACTTAATATTGCATATGAGATTCATCCATGTTGTTGCATGTATCAATAATTTATTTCTTTTTTATTACTAAGTATACATTCTATTTAGATGTACCACAGTTTATCCATCTCCTAGTAGGGAGTTACTTGTATTATTTCCAGTTTTTTGGCAGTTATGCAAAAAGTCACCTGTGTACCTGTTTTCAAGTGAACTGTAAGTTCTTATTTTGATTGGGCTAAATCTAGCAGTGAGACAGCTGAGTTTTGGTAAACACGTGTTTTATTTCATAGGAAACTGCCACACCCTTTTCCAAAGTGGGTGTACATTTTGTATTTCCAGTGTTTCACATCCTTGACATCACTTAATATTACAATTTTTTAACCTAACCCTTCTAAAAGGCATTTAGTGGTGTCTCATCATGGTTTTAATTTACATTTCTGTTACAATTAATGATGTTGAGCATCTTTTTACATTTTTATTTGCAATTTGTGTATATTCTTTGGTAGAGTGTTTATCTTTTACCTGATTAAAAACAAATTGTATTTTGTTAGGAAAAAATGGCATTTGGTTTTGTTTAATTTTTTTTTTTTGGCTTAGGTTGAAATTTTCAAATAGTAGTCTGACTAGATAAAACCCCCATGCCCGCCCTTCGCCCCAGCTGTTAGCCACCAGAAAGACACTGAGATCAATGTTTAGTGTAGTTAGAGTCACATTTTCTCTAAGTCATACAGCAGGAAACTATATATGGAACATTTTTCTGGATGGCTTTGGAAATAAAAAAATAACTGCTCCCATTTTCTCTGGAGGAGCCCACTTTGTCCAGGGAATGGGGTCATTAAGCCAAGTTCCCCTCATAGGAGAAGAAACAACCATAAGATGGTTCTTTTAAGAGGGTAACTTGTTTTTCCTAGAGCTATAAGACACCAGAGGATTATAGGATTCTGGTTTTTAAAATAGCCCTTAGATTTCCTCAGGGCAAATATTGATTATTTGTGACTTGAAGTCTTAAGTCAAGAAAGACAACATGCTTCAGATGTCACTTTAAAAAATAAGTTGATACATCTATATGCTTGACATAGTTCTTTCAGATGTAAGATACAAACAGAAGCAACAGCAACCTGTACTACTTACCAGACTGAGGAAAAAATAAACATAAAATATTTTATTTTTTCCTGGAATCTATTTTTAGTGGGCTTCTTTTAGGATTTTTTTTTCCAGCTCCCTTCTTGAGAACTACCCTCCTTCTCATGTCTTTTCTCATCTTCCATAGAGATGGGTCCTGAGCAGCCATGTTCATAGTACCTAACCCCACACACCTCCTAGGCCTGAATCAATGTGATCAGAGGTAGTTATTTACTCATTCTGGGCCAACCAGGTCTTCTATACTGTGGCTGAAGCTGACATGGTATCAGTTTGGGCAGCATGGCATTTCTTGCCATGTAGATTTGGAGTTAGGGAATCCTGCTCTGTAAAAACAAATAAAAATGAGGCTGATTCTTGGAAAGGCCAAGATTAAAGACAGAGAATGGGCACTTCTGAGATTCCTGATGGTCCAGGCCTTAGTTTCTTCCCCTTCCCTGAGTCCCTCTACACTTGGAAACCATGAGATTCTTTAATATGATTCCATTGAGTTTCCTCTTAGACTAATGGTAGCTTGAGTTATCTTCTAATATCATAATCAAGAGAGTCTCAACTGAAGTAGCATTGGATAATCTTGGCTAGGAAACCCATCTATCTGAGCTGGCATCCTGCAAAGAATTCTGAGTCACAAGTGGCAGAAATGGTGCACTTAATAATGCTAGATAAATAACCATAATTAAAAGCAGACAGTCAAATTGAAGGCAGATTTCAGTGAAGAAATCAAATTACTCCTTTATTTTAAACTGTAGTCAGATTCCTTGGATCTTAGCTTTGGAGTGGATCTTAGAGGTTTTCAGCTCATTTGTCCAAACTTTCACATAGAGCTGAAGGCCTCTCTCTGGAATTCTTCACATGACCATCTAACCTCTAATTACATCAATTGGTTAAATTCAGGGCCTATATAGACCTAGAAAGATAAATGTTGTTTTCTGTTTTAAAATTCACATTTCTTTCCCTAGATTCTCTTCCAAATATTAAGACAGTTATTGCCTTTAATACTCTCTCTGGATTCCTCTTCCCATTGACTCCCAAGGCCATCTGTAGATAATGAAAAATTCTTGCCAGCAGGTATTCCAATTTGGATTCAGAAACACTGATCAAACTTACTTTTTGCTTTCTGCTTATGTGTTGATGACTTATGCTTCCAATGCCTTAACTCATACCTTGTGCATCATAGACCATTCATAGAAAGCTCTGTGTGCTTGGGGCAAGGACATTTTTGGCAGTATGAAAAAAACTCACCTCACATAGACTTTGCTTATAGCAATAGAGTCAGCCTCACTACCTGGAGGCTTACACAGACTACTGGTGGGAAGAAGAAAAAGAAGGCACCTGTGATGGTAACTCTGCATAATAGATGCTCAACCTATTTAGTGAACGAAGTGAATTACTGGAGACCAAGTTAAAGCTTTTCTATGTAGAGAGAATTTGTTTACACCATTTTACCCCAAACTGGAAAGAAAGTAACCTTGAAGATTGTGATTAGATTTCTCTCCCCTCACTTCAGAACAATGGCTACTGTAGGGCCTACAAGAATAGCACCGTTTTGTGTTTTGTACCTAGTTTTAAAGTGTCACACACCAGCTGGGATTGGAAGTTCTCAGAACTCCAGAGGTGTTGGGCTGTGTCAGACTGATGAATTATGTAAAACCCATTTTCCCTGAGTATTATTAATCATCCTCAAGCAAATGAAGACATGCTAATTAATTTTTGGTGGTTTTTACCCGCAAATGCCAAAGGAACTAAACCAAATTAAATCTATTCTCTTCAAGACCAGCACCCTGTTAAACACTCTATGACTTATCCAATTCAATTTGGAAGATGTGATTCTTTGGAAAGTTAGTTTGCGTGTGGTTTCAGAATCCTAAAGGCTCCTTCTTGAAAATGTAGCTCAAAGTTTCATGCATAATTCCTTGAAAAATGGATGAATAGAATTCATTGCTATGATTTACAAGGACAGCATACAACAGACTGTATTAGATAGTTTACCTGGTGTTATCACATGGGTAGGGATTACCAAAGCCCACTGGTAGGTATTATCATTCTAACTGTACAAATAAGGAGACAGACTTAGAGACTTTATGTAAATTTTCGAAGTCAAACAAGTAGGTTAAGCTAAAATGCAAATCCAGGTCTGTCTGACCCCATAGATGATGCTTTTTTGACTGTATCATGCTTCTCTCGAGGAGACAATCCACTGCGTATGTGAACTTTTCACCAGCCAGATGCCTGTGTGCTGTACATTGTAGGCTTTGCATTGTACTTTAAGAATTAGGGCTTCCCATTTTATTTCCCTTACTAGAGAAAAGTCTTAAGGAAAAGAGTTCCAGGGTCTTTTAATGATTTTTATTAGAATAGCATCACATGTAATACCACTCCATTCTTGCTCTCAAATCTATATGTTCTCTGATGTTCCTCCAAAGCTCTTTTCCTTTGGGTGACAATTTAAATATTGTGGCTCAAATGAGAGATATTTTTCTATCCATGGCCATGAGTTTGTCATGTAAGTCATGTTTAATGTGCCCCTGAAAGCAAGTGGTCTCTGAACATCCCAGCAGGACTCTGGGAGGTCCAAGAGACAGTAACATACTGAGCACAGATGGCTTGCAAGGGATGGCTCTGGGAACCTTGGGCTTTTGCTTAGTTCAGTGTTCCTTATTCCAGGAAACAGGGTCCTGACCCATGTATCTTGAGTCTTTGGGGTGGCTTGGAGCTTCCTTTCCTTCACGCATGTTTGGGTGGTTACCAGCCCTCTTTCAAGGACTCAAAGGCACTAGAATATCTGTTAAGGAGAGAAGCCCTTGGAGCACTTTACTGAAGATGAAGAGATTGCATAAACTGATGTATACTTTGCTACTTCTCACAATGACACGAAAGCCACCTTCACTCTTAGTTACGTCACTTGTGTTTTCCTCACCAAATTATAGAAATACTAGTGCTTTCAGTAAAGATTTCAGACTTGGGCACCTCCTCTCTTCATCATTTCAAGCAACAGATGTCCCTATTTTGTCAAAGAACTAGTGAGATATATAAGAGTATGTACTCCTGAATCTCTGTCACTAAATGTGTTATGCAAGGCAAGTCACATTCTTTATGAGCCACTTTTTTTTCTCCTGTGAAATGGGATGATTATGCCTGCCTTAGAGGGCTATTCTGAATGAAGATTAAATGTGAATGAAATTAGCTCAGAGTCTGGCATACAGAGGATGCTAAAACAATGTTTGTTTTCTTTTGCTAAAATGAAGACCGTTGCTTTTTATTTCTAAGTCTCTAGAGCCCTCGCTTATCATTCTTACATACCATGAATACACACACAGCACTTTCATGTGTTTTCCAAGCAAGTATTTCAATATTATGTGGTATAGCTTGCAAATTGTGGTCAACATTAGTAACTTAAAATTTTCCTCACTTTTCTTCTGTTACCCTGTCTTCCTCCACAGTGCAGAACAAGAGAAATATGAATTAAAATGCATTGTATTTTGCTCAAGTTTTCCCCCTTATTTAGAATCTCCTTGTATGCACACGTACACATGCACATCCCCCCATCTCACATTTTATGCTCCTCCTTTCTTTTTAGATGTCCTCACTGTACATGGTTTTCACCGTTGGGAGTACTGCTGGAATCAGAATTACTGAAGTGGTGCAGTAATGCATGTGTGGTTGGCATTGTCCAACACTCACGAAAAAATGAGAAAAATGGTTCCACTTTCTCATGGGCTAGTCAAATGGGAACATGGCAGGTTGGTGGGAGAGAAGTGACAAAGGAAAAAAAAATATTTTGTTGCTTTCTCTGGAAGAAAGGAGATGGTTAGCAGTGGGTAACTCTTTTCCTGGAGACTGAATTTTCTGAGATGAATATGTCACCCATTTCAGAAAGAAAATTAAAATAAGTCTCTCTGAGTTTTATTGCTCCTCATGGGGAAAGGGTACTAAACTCCCTCTCTTTTCATTAGACCATTTCCAGAAGTTTCTCTTCTTGCTGAAATAATCTCTTCTGAAGCCAGTTCTAAAATTCAAGACTTTATTCTGTTTTTTTTCCTAGCCATTATTTCATCAGTTCTACCTTCTCCTGGCTTGAAAGTATCTGGTAATGCCAGCCAGATTCTCTGTGTGAGAGTGAGGTGCGTACCTGACAACATGGGAGTGGTGGACAGCCTCCAAGATGGCCCTAATGATCACTGTTTCATGATATTTATATCCTTGTGCATTTCTCTCCCACAGAGTGCTGTGGTTGAGCTTTGTATCCAACAGAATATGCCATAATTATGGTATATCATTTCTGATATTAGACTATAAAAGATGCTTCAGCTTCCATTGGGTCACAGTCATTCTCTCTTGGATCACTTGTTCTGGGGGAGGAAGCCAGCTTCCATATTTTGAGGATACTCCAAAAGCTCTGTGGAGAAGCCAATGTGGTGAGGAATTGAGGCCTCTAGCCAACAGCCATATGAGTAAGCCTTCTTGCCACTGTATCTTTCAGCCTCGACCAAGCCTTCAGATGACTTTAGCAGCCCTTGCTGATGGCTTTATGGTAATCTCAAGAGAGACCCTGAATGAGAATCATCCAGGTAAGCCAGTTCCAGATTCCTGACTCTCAGAAACTATGAGAAAATAAATGTTTATTGTTTGAAACCACTGTCAAAAACTGAGAAGGATCTGATATCTTGCCCTATGTGTAAGCTAACAAATTAGTCTACCACAGTTTTATGGACACTAGTAGAAGTCATTGGACTCATGAGTCAGAGACAAAAGGCTCGTGTAATTTATAGCAAAGCAGTCAGTGTGAGCTCATGTTTGCACTGGTTCCTTTGCTCCTAAGTTCTGTGGGAGTGAGGCAACGATAGGCAGGTGGGTTCTTCACTCACAGTGGGGTTGCCTCACAGCTGAGGAATCCTCAGCTTAGGAAAACCCAGCCTTTTATAAGAGGGCTTCAAGAAAATCTGCTCAAACTTTACCCTGGAGGAATATGTTATTTTTATTATATTAGAGAGCAGACAATTCTGGCTCCTGGCCCAGGGGGATACACTGTCTCCATCATTCAAGGTTGTTTGCTATACAAATATCCTGGAAAAGATAATCTGGACCAAAAGCTGTCTGTGATTTTGCTCACAAGAAACACACAGGGCCTAATGGAGGCTAGTCTGCCAACAGCCACTGAATTTTGGAATAATTTTCTGTGCAGCAGTAGATAACTAATGCAGTGGGGATACCTGTATCTGAGCCTCACCTGTCAGAGCCACTGTACTGATGGCATGTGTGGTAGAGTTGTGTCTATTGACAGAGAATGAGTGCAGGGTCTTTGACTTTAATAATAGGTGCAGGTTTAAAGTGCTGGTTTTGGAAGGTGACAGAGAGCGAGAAGAGGAAAGAGAGATGTAGGGAATCATCAACAGATGGAATTGACTGGATTTGACATGGTTGACTTCTTTCAGAAACAAAGGGTTACCTTGGGAATAGATTTCTTAAAGGAGAGAATTCATTACTTAGCATCTTGCTCTGTTAAAAAATCTCTTTTCATCTTTACTAGTAAACTGCCTTTTTGCAAAGCATGGGCTGTGTTTTGTGTGTGTGTGGGGGGGGGTTACTTTTCACACTTTTCTTCTCTAGTGAAGGAAAATGAGGTGCAGTTAATGTTGAACAAATTCATAGAGAATCAAACTTAGATAATTCTGTCTGAAAGGTACAGGAAATAAATTACCTAAAAGATTCTTTTTTGTTTATTTGTTTTATTTTGTGAAAGTGAGGGATCACATAAGTTATCTTGGGCTTTCTGCCATTAGGGATTGTCTTCATTTTCCTCATGAAATTAGAGGGGACAAAGAATTGAGAATGGTTTTAATTTGAAATGATATTTAGTCATATGTTTCATTAAGTTTTAGGAATATAAAGTTTTACAAATATTAAATGACATCCTTCAAGGAGTCATTCTTAGAAACACAGAACAGTATCCAAATGTGTAAAATGAGCTTTCACTGGCCCATAAGAAAGAGGATGTAAGATACTCAATAGATAATATTACTCCAGGTTTCTCCCAGGGATCCACTGATTGGACAGGGCCGAGAGATGCTACTGGTTCTCCAATATATAATTCTATAACTAGTTGTTCAGGTTTTCATTAGGATCTCTCTATACAGGTACCCAGGGTAAGTTATACACTTTATCACTTGGAAATTTAAGAGTGTACGGTTCAATGCCAGCTCTTTAATTGAAGTCTTAGTTTCTTCATCTTTTACATGAGAACTGTAATACTTATCTCTCAATGCTGCTGTGAAGTTTAAAAATGCTAAAGTAGATAAAGGGTTATGGTTGTGTTTGGCTAATAATAAATGCTCAATAAATTAAGGCTAGTATTATTTAAATTAATAATTAATAACTCATTAAATTAATTAAAGATATTAAAAATGCTCCTCCATCGGTTACTTTATGTCATTTCAGATGCAGTACAGTCCTCTTAGATGACAACTGTCTCTATCATCTCCTATTACATTACAGGTGAGTTCATATTTCTCATTTGTATAGAGTTATATGATGTTAGGTTTGTGCTTCCCTTCCCTGGCACATGATAAAATCTCTCAATAAGTGTTGGCTTTTTAATACTAGGAAAATAATAAATCCCACCCACAGACCAAACTTAGCAAAGTCTGGCTATTCTCAAGGCATATTGATTTTAACTTTTTCTTAAATAGAAAGGCTGCTTACAGAAAATTTCCGTAGAGACCAGAATGCCTAATAAGCTCAACCTGTTTTGTGTTTAAAACCCACAAACCTGGTCCAACAGGAGGCTAGGACTGTGAGTTATCCTGCAGGTGTGAGGAGGAATGTAGTGCCCAGAGTCTTTGCCCTTTTGCTGAGATCTTCCCAGGGGGCCCTTAGTAGCATAGCCAGAGGCATCATCACTCACACACAATATTCACAGGGGTTGTCACAGTCTGGAGAAAATCATCTTGCATTTCTGGCAGTGAGAGCAGGCCTTCATGTCCCAGGGGCCTCACGGTGTTGGGTCTGAGACTGAGGGAGTGGCGGATGCGGTGCTGCAGCCATATTCTCTTGGTACCCACCATTCCCAAACATGCCTACTCTATGGTTTCTGCTTCAGGGACCTGCAAATATTTGCTTCAGGCTCTCTCTGGCCATGCGAGCCCTGTCAGTCCAAGTCTGGGGCAGATTGGAAGTGTGGTGGAGTTAGCCCACGGGACTAAGGACTTGATGAGTCAATGCCAAGTTCCTTTGGCCCTCAGGTGGGAAAGCTCCAAGATGTTTTCTACACTGTCTTCCAAAGTTTCCAAAGTGAAACTTCCCAAAGTTCTCCATGCTTGGTAATACTCTATATGATTCCTTCTTTCTCCTCTTTCACTCCTCCATTCTCTTAACAGTACTTCCTAGGATCATCTCCCAGACAAACAAATCCTTGTTTCGCAGGACCCCAACCCAAAGCAAAGAATCCACTCACAGACCCTCACTTCCCCCATTAGCAATTATCACACACACTGGAGGTGCTCCTTCTCCAGAATCCCCCTCCTCTCTATCTCATAGGAAGGAGGGAAAGAAAGAGGGGACTTGACATCCAAACCATCCACTATGTGGGTGGTTTCAAATCCTTCATCTCTTTTATATCTCATTTCAATGCCATGATGTAGTATTTCAGTTTTACAGATAGGGAAACTGAAGCCAGAAGATTAAGTGTTTTGACTAAAGTAATGCAGCTTCTAGATGGAAAAGGTAGGACTTGATCCTAGGTTTTCTGACTTTTTGTCTAAAATGTTTCCAGTTTATTTCTGAAGCTAAGAACTGGTCAGGGAAGGAATAATGTACATTTCTGCGTTTTGTGGTATACATTTAAAAAAGTATTTATTTATTTATTTTGAGACAGAGTGGGGAAGAAAGAGGCAGAGAGAGGGGGAAAGAGAGAATCTCAAGCAAGCTCCTTGCTCAGTGCCCATGAACCCATGAGATCATGACCTGACCCTCCATCAACTAAGCCACCCAGGCTTATACACCCCTGTGCTATACAATTTTAAAAGAAGCATAAATCATATCAGATCTCTCCAAAGTTTTCATGTAACAAGTAGAATAAAATTTAACTCCATTCTATGGCCTGTGCAGTCCTACACGATCTAACTCTTACTTAGTTTTCTGGTTTCACCTTATACCACTCTCCCTCTCATGCTGTTCTAGCCAAACTGACCTTGCCTGTGTTCCATGCAAGTACCAAGCTCAGCCTATCTTGCAGACTTGCAGTTCTTGCTGTTTCCTCAGCCTGGAATAATATTCTTTAGATCTTTGTAGTGCTACCTCCTTGTCAGCATTCTAGTCTTTGTGTGAGTATAACTTCCTCAGAGAAGTCCCTGACCATGTTAGCCACCTGCTTCCTTCTCCCTGTCCTGGCCTTGCTTTAGGCATTCTCCATTTTTTAAAAATTATATTTAATGCACTTACATGTGGCTTGTTTCCTTACCCTGTTGGCATGTAAGCTGATCACATTTTGTTTATTACCATTTTTCCAGGGCCTAGAACAGTGCCTGGCACATGGTTTTTGTCAATTGAATTCATAAACAAATGAAGGTGAGTCAGTAAAGAAGGAAAATTCTTAGCATGCATGAGAAAGGACCTTAAAACAAATTTTGTGAAAAACTAAGATTTATTTACCCAGCTCTTTGTAATCAGAAGAATTAATATAACTTGAAAGCAAATGCATCTTGCTGACATTTTGGAACCTGTATGCATGCATTAATACCAATCAGTTTAAGTGTGTGTTTCACAGCATGCCATTCGAGTGAGAAATGTTGGAAAGGAGGAAGGTAGACAGTTTCATAGCTTCCTTTTTTCTGGCACATTTAACATCATTCCAGTAAACTGGGCTCTGGGTTTAATCAAAGATTGTTCAGGGTGTGGAGAAGGGGTATGGAGAAAAGCCTTAACAATCTTTTACATTTGGACTTCAGAAACAAAGAAGATATTATTGTGGTTAAACGGCCCATAGTTTAAGTCCTCTGAAATCTAGTTTGTTTTTTTTTTTGACTTTCTTATCTCTTTTATTTTGATATTTATATTTTTGATCAATGAGTTTTTTAGGGCAAGTCAGAGGTAGAAAATGGTATGCCTGTGCTCATGTATTTGTTTTTCCTGATTATGAGATTTTTCCATATTCATTAGAAAATTTTGAAAGTAAAGAAAATGTAAAGAAGATAATAAAAATTATCTATAACTCTGTTCAACAATGACTACTAATGTTCTGATGTGCTTCATTCCAGTTGTTTTTCTAGGATTATGAGTAGCTATGTGTATTGTAGTTCTTTAACTCTAAGATACTGTTTGTTATAAAACGCAATTTGGTTTAGTCACTGTATTTCAAGACAAATAAAGATACATTTCTTTTTTGCTAAAAAATTGGCAATTATATACCATTTTCTTCTTACAAAATTGAGACCAAGTTTCCTTCTTAGTCTGAATAATGTTAATTTAAAATCACTTTTGGTTAAACTCCACACCCAAAAAACAAATAATCCAGTGAAGAAATGGGCAGCAAACATGAATAGACACTTCTCTAAAGAAGACATCCAGATGGCCAACAGGCACATGAAAAGATGCCCAACACCGCTCCTCATCAGGGAAATACAAATCAACACCACACTCAGATACCACCTCACGCCAGTCAGAGTGGCCAAAATGAACAAATTAGGAGACTATAGATGCTGGAGAGGATGTGGAGAAATGGGAACCCTCTCACACTGTGGGTGGGAATGCAAACTGGTGCAGCTACTCTGGAAAACAGTGTGGAGTTCCTCAAAAAATTAAAAATAGACCTACCCTATGACCCAGCAATAGCACTGCTAGGAATTTACCCAAGGGATACAGGAGTGCTGATGCATAGGGGCACTCGTACCCCAATGTTTATAGCAGCACTTTCAACAATAGCCAAATTATGGAAAGAGCCTAAATGTTCATCAACCGATGAATGGATAAAGAAATTGTGGTTTATATACACAATGGAATACTACTTGGCAATGGGAAAGAATGAAATATGGCCCTTTGTAGCAACATGGATGGAACTGGAGAGTGTGATGCTAAGTGAAATAAGCCATACAGAGAAAGACAGATACCATATGGTTTCACTCTTATGTGGATCCTGAGAAACTTAACAGAAGACCATGGGGAGGGGAAGGGGGAAAAAAAGTTAGGGAGGGAGGCAAACCATAAGAGACTCTTAAAAACTAAGAATAAACTGAAGGTTGATGGAGGGTGGGAGGGAGAGGAAAGTGGGTGATGGGCATTGAGGAGGGCACCTGTTGGATGAGCTCTGGGTGTTGTATGGAAACCAATTTGACAATAAATTTCATATTAAAAAAACAAAAAAGAAATAAAATCACTTTTGGTCAATCATAGTTGTACAAATCATACCTATTATGTGCTGCTTCCCATTATATGTGATTCAAATGTTGACCCCTATGACATCTTTATCTACAGTCTCATGTCAAAATATATTAAAAAACGATGGGATTTTATCTGCATTTCCTATTTGGTTAAACTCATAATTTTTTCTTTATTGAATTATACATCACAAATTTGTCTTGAAATTCAGCCAGAAGCTTTTACTCATTGATTTTCAGTGCCCAAATAATAGTCCTTCATAATGCATGAATCAGTCACACCAAATTCTTCCAGCTTTAAAGATTGCATGATATATTTGGTGAGACCGGGCACTCTTCCCATATGCATTGCAAGAAATGACAAGTATGTCACAATTTAATCTATTTGGCAGCTTCTAAGTTCTTTCTGATATAAATTATTAAATACATCCAAATTTCTAAAAAATATCAAGCTGTGGAAAAACATGCACCATAGATCAAAGATATATGGTATATGTATAACAATATGAATGTCTTGATTTCAGCATGGTGGTTTTCAACTCTGCTGCACACTAGAATCACATGGATATTAAAAATAAATGTATGCTGGAATCACACCCTCAGGCCTTCCAGAGAGGCTCAAAGAGTAATATTTATTTAAAAAGCTACACACACACACACACACACACACACACACACAATGACACATCTCAGAAATTCCAAAGATTAGCCAGGATTGAGAACCATCTTTTTAATACCAGATAGGCCAGGATTACTCTTAGGGTAGGAACTGTCTTTATTTGGGAAAATACCTTGATAAGCAGCCTGGGATAGGAGGTAGGACTCAGAGAGTCCAGCTATAAAATAAACACCAGAACCTCAGCTATAAAATAGACAATTAAGTGGCTTGCATGGGAGATTAAAGAATTTATTTTATTGCTCTTGAAGGAGGAGAGGTCAAGAGCAAAGGGAAGGGGAAGAAGGATGTGCCTATGAAATGTGCAGCTGGGTGATCTAACAGGCAAATAGCCAGTGGACTGGCTAAAAATAATTTTTTAAAATGGTAATACTTAATGTTCAATTTAAAATGGTTTGCATATTGTTAAATGAACTTCTGTATCTTTCAAGTGCTTGATCCTATTATACTCTTGATTGCTTTGTGTGATTTTTTTCATCTCCCTGGGTGGAAATAGGAGCTAAGCTAAAAACTTGAACTCTGGGTTCATGCAGGACAGAACAGAGAAGGTTTCTGAGTTGAGGTGACTGCATATATCACCCTTCGGGAAATCTTCAAAGGGATTTTGCTTTCCCATAGGACATGGAATTAGTTATTAAGCCAATTTTGTTCAACATGTAAATCCAGGGAATCTGCACTTGGCATACAATTCAGTATACACAAACATGCCTCTATATCTCTGTATTCATATTTTAAGATGAATTAGATCATACTGCGTATCCTGTATTGTATCCTGATTTCTTCACATAATGTAATGCCATAAACATTTTCTCATATCATTAATTATTCTGAGAGTTTGAATTTTAATTTGTATTCCATCTTATAATCATACTGTGATTTATTTAAACCTTACCTTAAAAGATATAGGGCAGGGTAATGTAAGTACTTAGCTCCTGCTGCCACATGCTGTGCTAGCTATGTTGTCTGGACAAGCATTCCCACACCACTGCCCCTTACTGACACAATATTATCCTTCACAAAAGGATTTGCAGCTTCAGTGGCTAAAAATTGTGTATATAATATTATCCACCACAAGAGGTTTTGTAGTTTCAAAGGCTAAAAATTGTGTAATCATTTTAAATTTACTTTTCTTTGATAATTAGTGAATTTGAATCCCACTTCACCCCCTAGTAGCATTTTACCAGTTTATTCTTCTTAGATCCATTTTTCCAGATTGAAATGTTAATTTATTCCAATGGGTATGTGTTCATGTTGCTCCTTTGACAAAGAAAAGTTATGAGTAAGCAGATCTGCTCAAAGTGATTTTGGTTTGTTGAATGAATTACATACCTACTTCTCTGAGAGCAAGTTATTTACAAGTGGGATCAAACCCACCTGAAAATATCTCGATGAAAACTCTAGCCAAGAATAAGGTGGAGAGATATTTGTGAGAAGAAAAGCAGAAAACCAGTGAGCTGCCAGTTGCTAGGAGGGTCATATTAGGATCTTATTAGGGAGTGATTTAGCATAACTGAGCATTGTCAGCTTCATATTAGTGATGAGCACAACACGGGAGGGGCTGGGTACCCAACCTGCCAGACAATCTGGCCAAGTTTTCCTGGGCTGTGTGTGGAAACCATGGAAAATGGCTTTTACTCTAATGGCTGCTTCTCAGCAGATCATTTCACTAACAACATCAGCAGAACAATTTTAATTGATGTATTTTTGAGTGGGGAGAAGGAAAGGTTTATTAAAAAGAGAAGGTTATGCTTCTTTCTTTCATTTCACTCTTTAAAGGAAAAGCAAGATGATATTTTCTGAGTGCTTTGAAAGGTCCTTTATAGAGAAGGTTTGCTGATCCCTGGCCATCCCAAAATGACTCATATCAGGCTGCAGAATATACCTGTGACCCTCTTCCATCTCCCCATCCATGAGGCACCTATTTACCCACACCACATCTGCAGAGATGTCCTGATGAGATAGGGTCGTATTTGGTGCATCCATGAGCCTGAGAATGAGAAAAGGTTGAGAGGAAAACAGGGGAATTTACAGCTAGCTACATTTTAGGTGAGACAGAGTAATGGAAGAAGGCAATCTAAGGATGGGGAATTTATGAGATGTTAGAAGAAAAATCCTCCCTGACTTGGCTGGCCAGTTAGCTGGGGCTCTGAGCTGAATGAAGAAAAGATGGTGAATGGACTTCCAGTTCAAAACAGAGGGCTGAGTCTGAATGGGAAGCTTTTTAAAGAGGAGGTGGATGGTCCCAGAGAGACCTCGATACCGTTTGACTCTGTTAAAGATACTTGGAGAATATATATTGTATTTAAAAATAGCCAAGCTGTACAGGTCAGGCTTCAGCTCAGGGGAGAGGAAAGAGAAGGGCCATGGCAGAGATCAACAGCCTTGGAAACAAATGCTTTCCTGCCAGCCAAAAAGCATGACCAGAGAATAAGAAATAAAGAGCAGCAAAAGGTAGAACTTCTGAAAGGGAAGAACTGGAAGAGAAAGGGGTATGGGTTAGCAAAGCCACAGCATCCACCAAGAAGTCTGGAGATGGGGGTGGCAGCTGTGTGCCATTGGGTTTAACAAAAATAATTTATTTTGATTTTGAAATCTTTCAAACCCACAGGAAAGACCCCTGCTCCATATTCCTTTCTGTATATACACTCTCTCTTTTGAAAATTATCCAAAAGAAGGTTGCAGCCATTACAAGTTACCCCTAAATATATCAGCATGTGCCTCCCAAGTACAGTACCAGTTTCTATGAAACCACAGACCTATTATTGCACCTGAGAAAAAACCATTAATTCAATAACATTATCATCACAGTCCATGCTCCAATTTTCCCTATTGTCCCTAAAATGTCTTTTGTAGCTGTTTCTCCTCCTCCCCTCAACCCAGGATCTAATTGAGGGTCATATATAGCATTTGGCATTTCTGTCTTTTTAGTCTCCCCTAGTCTAGGAGAGTTCATTACCTTCCTCTGGTTTGTTGTTGTTGCTGCTTTGCCTTTGCTTGTTTCTTAAAGTCAGGCTTACTGAGGAATAATTTACATAATTATCAAAATATTTTAAAAGTTTATTCCTTGTGGCATACAGCTCTATGAGTTTCAACAGACATGTACAATTGTGTTACTACCACCACAGTCTACATAAAGAATGGTTTCATCTCCCTCCAGAATTCCTTCCGGTCCTTTGATGTCAGTCCCTTCCCTCCCCTCAGTCTCTGACAACTAGTCATCTGCTTTTTGTTCCTATCATATTGCTTTTGCCAGAACTGTGACCATCAGCGCTTGCCTTTGTAAAGATTCATTTTTTTCCTCCTTTGTAATTAATAAGTGAATTTGAGTAGGAGGTTACTTTGAATCCATGTCGATATTTTGTTCTCTAATAACCTTTATTTTTTAGTATTTTTAAATTTTTATTTAATTTTTATTTTTTTAAATCTTTTGTTAATGTTTATTTTTGAGAGAGAGAGAGAGAGGGAGGGAGAGAGAGAGAGAGAGAGAGAGCACAAGTGGGGTAAGAGCAGAGAGAAAGGGGAACACAGAATTTGAAACAGGCTCCAGGATCTGAGCTGTCAGCACAGAGCCCAATACAGGGCTCAAATCCACGAACCATGAGGTCATGACCTGAGTCAAAGTCAGATGCTTAACTGACTGAGCCACCCAGGTGCCATATTTTTTAATTTTTAATTTTTTAATTTATTTAAGAGAGAAAGAGAAACAGAGAGAGAGAGAGAGAGAGAGAGAGAGAGAGAATCTTAAGCAGGTTCCGTGCTTAGCACAGAGCCCCATGTGGGCTTGATCCCAGGACCCAGGGTTTAGGTCATGCCCTGAGATGAAATCAAGAGTTGGATGCTCAACCAGTTGAGCCGCCCATGTGCCCTCAATAACCTTTCATTCTGTTCATGTTGTCATTTACTGATGATTTTGCCTGAGTCAGTTCTTATACTGGGTTTCAGAGAGGTGGTTTTACATTTTATCATTCATTCCTCATTTTTTAGCTGGTATTCTTCCATAGAGAAGAGTTTTTCTCTCTTTTTCCCTACTTTATTTTGAATATCATGATGGACTTACATTTTTCCACATGTTTTAATTCATTACTGTCATTGTTCCTTTTTGGCTATCAAGAATGACCAGTGGCTGTCCCCCTGGGCCAGCTTCTGGGTTCACTAATTTTCAGGTATTTCCTTACTTTTTAGTATAAGATATTCCAGGATCATCTTGTGTTTTACCTGTCTCAGACCTGGAATTAGCCAGTTCTCCTAGGAGTACTGGTGACTTTTTATTAGAGAATAGTACAAGAGCTAAGCACTAATTGTGCCTCATTGCTATTGAGATTTATTTCTCCTAGCACCTTTTCAGTGTAGAGTTAGGAATTTTTTGTTGACACCTCAAATTCAAAATCAAATAGACCCCGGCCAGTTCCTATTTTATATTTGCTTCTTTTTCCCTTTCTTCAAGTAAATACCCTGGTTCCCAACATAATAATATATCTTCTAATGTTTTCTATCTTAGAAAACACAAAATGGCTTCAGAATGACAATATCATTGCACTATTAAGAATAACCCTACTAAGTAAAATTCAAGACTTTATCACATTCCCTTTGTCTTTAGGGCATATCCAAGATAATGGGCTCTTTTTTCTAGGGAGCTCATGTGAACCTCAATGCAGGCTCTATATTGTACTGAGTTTATAAACCTCATTGCAGGCTCTCGATTTTACTGAGTTTATAAAAAGGATAGGGCTAGAGGACATCCAGTCTTCTTAGATAGGTAGAGAAGGATATGTAATTTTTATAAATTATCTGTAAATGATTCATTGAATATATATATATATATGTATATATATATATATAGTCAATATTCTGATCAATATATGCCAATAAAGTGAATATTATAATTTGAGATATTATTTTTCCTATTAATATTTCTTGTCTTAGAGATTACTTTGATATATATGTCTATGCTTTGATGATGGTGATAGTTTCATGGGTGTATACTTATCCCCAGAGTCATGGAGTTGTATACATAAAATATGTAGAGCTTTTTATATGTCAATAATACCTAAGTTAAGTGGCTTAGAAAATGTGTCTCCTATAAGTGGCAGATAGTTGTTTTTTAAATCTATTTTCCTCAATCTTTAACCTTTAAGGATTTAATTCATTTCCATTTAATGCAATTACTAATACATTTGGGCTTAAATCTATCATTTGACTATTTTTTATCTGTTCAACTGTCTCTAATGTTTTATTATGGATGTTTCTGCTGTTTTCTCTCTTCTTTGTTGTGTTGATGTAATGTCTCCTGCAATGCCTAGTGTTTCAGTTGATATCAGTCATTATGAATAAAAACTGTAGAGGTAATCTGAGGCTCCAAATGATGTTATATTTCCCCAGAGAATTACTTTTGTTTCTGGTAGCAGTTAAAATAGGGACGGATCACATTAATATAACCATGGAATGAGCTAATCCAAAGCTGCGCTTTGATCTTATAAGGGCTATTCTTTAAATTCTTCTTCTTTTTTTAATGTTTATTTTATATTTTGAGAGAGAGACAGAGACAGAGTGTGAGCAGGGGAGGGCAGGGAGAGAGGGAGACCAGAATCCAAAGCAGGCTCCAGGCTCTGAACTGTCAGCACAGAGCCCGACACGGGGCTCGAACTCACAAGCCTTTGAGCTGTGAGATCATGACCTAAGCTGAAGCGGGCCGCTCAACAGACTGAGTTACACAGGCGCCCCATTTTTTTTAATTCTTTTTTTTAATGTTTATTTTATTTTTTGAGAGAGAGAGAGATAGAGAGCGTGAGCAGGGGAGGGCAGAGAGAGAGGGAGAGGGCTATTCTAATTTTGGTTCACCTTTACTTCAAGCATATATATCTTGGGGACCCCAAATGAAAACTTAGGGTTTACCAGGACCTCTTTCTTTTTGGTGGATCCTGAACTCCAATATTTTGCATTCTTAGCTCCTTGAAACAGCTCCACTTCTCAGCTTCTCAAATACAGCTTTCAAATCAACAAATGACTTAAAGGGAAAAATGGTGGCAAGTGTTGGACTCACCATCCTGCCAAATTTTGTCCCTGCACTTCCCTTCTTCTGAATTGATTCTGTAGTGCTCTGATAACTTAAGTTGCTAATACCCCCATGTCCAGATTTTTAGTTGGGGAGAGAGAGAGAGAGAGAGAGACAGAGACAGAGAGAGAGAGATAGATATGAAGTGTTGATCTGCAACAAACTTTGTTTTATTATGGACTAATTATCTAATTCCAGGGATGGAGTGAGAAGTGAGGTTTATTTCTTCCATATAAGTAGTTTGGCATACTTTTGGAAGTTTGGCATGATAGTACTTTCTTAGCTTTAGGTTGTCTCCATCTCATGTGATAGTGTGTACTTTTTATTTTATTTAAAAATTTTTTTAAGTTTGTTTATTTTGAGAGAGAGAGAACGCATGTGTGCGTGCATGCATGAGAATGCATGTGTATGAATGGGAGAGGGCCAGAGAGAAAGAGAGTGAGAATCCCAACGAGGCTCTACACTGTCAGTGCAGAGCCCGATGCAGGGCTCTATCCCCCAAGACTCAAGATCATGACCTGAGCCAAAATCAAGAGTCAGATGCTTAATGAACCAAGCCACCCAGGTGTCCTTGTTTACTTCTTTCAAACTTAGACTTTTGGCCTGTGAGCAAAGGTGATGGAGGCAGAACTGGGGGTCACTACACAAGTATCTAGAGGAACCAATGGTAATTGTTTTAGCAGCAAAACCCAGTATCAAATCAGTGGTATATCAATAGGGCAAACTGGTATTAGTGCCTAGCAGTGATGGTAGTGTTTTGTTTGTTTTTGCTTTTTATGAGAACAGCCCTAGAACACACTTTGAAGTGTTATTCATGACTGCAGAGCCTCCAAATCCGAATTTTCAGCCTTGTTGGTAATTCCTTGAATGATATAAATTGTTCAAGCAAATTCCGCTTATATGCAAAGTAGGTAGGATTGGTTGTTTGCAACTAAGAATCCTGACTTGATATATGAACTTTAGAGAGAGAGACAGAGTCACATGGTATAAACATAAGGAGCTTTCATGACACTGTCTTCTGAGAACAAGAGGCAAAGGAAGGATAGGCTCCCTAGCAAGATGGGGATTCAGGTTAATGGTTTTTCATTCTCTAGACAGGAAGTGGGATATACTGACATTAAAGAAGGAATGGAGTAGTATTAACATCCCATGGGGCTTCAAGAAAACCAGGTTTTTTCCTTATGAAGCAAGGGAAGAAGATCAATTCCATTGATGAATCTTAGATACAGCAGTGTTACTTTGGGTACTCCAGGAAGCAGATGGCAAGAAAGAATTAGGAGTGCATGAAATTTATTGGGGGAAGTGCCTGTGAAGGATAAAGGGGAAGAGTAGGTGGGAGAGCCTCAAAATATGATGTATAGCTGACATCTGCCAATGGGAAGAAGGAAGGAGAATTGGTTAGGAAAAGTCAGGCTGTGGTGCAGTTCCGAGGAGGTCTCAACCCTATTTATTAGGAACTCTAGAACAGTGTCCATTAGAGGAGTTCTATGGTGGTCAAGAATGGCTACATTTTATAACCTCATTGTACACAGTGATTAGTTAGGAGCCACTTACGGATATAGCATGAGCTTAGCATCATAAATCCTGATGGTGTGATAGCTGGAAGCTGTCAGCCTACTACGTGTATAAGAGCAGGTTCTCTCCTGAAGGGAGATCTGGGTAGTACACTCCCATATGTGTGGCTGCCACACATTAGTAGCAAGTTTTGGAGGGGGATGTGCTTGATTGCCTTAGATGATCCAGGGGATGCACTGTTCTTACACAAGTAATTTATCAATCTTTTGAACTATGTACCAAAGGGAAATCAAGCTCTGACATTTCCTTTAAAAAAATTTTTTTAATGTTTATTTTTGAGATAGAGACAGAGCATGAATGGGGGAGGGTCAGAGAGAGAGGGAGACACAGAATCTGAAGCAGGCTGCAGGCTCTGAGCTGCCAGCACAGAGCCTGATGCAGGGCTCAAACTCACAGACTGTGATATCATGACCCGCGCTGAAGTCGGACGCTTAACCGACTGAACCACCCAGGTGCCCCTGACATTTCAAGTATAATTAAGTTCAGACTGCTATATCAAGTTTCTAACCTTCAATTTAGGGTATAAATCTTCAACTACATCAGGGGACTATTCAGTAACGAAAAAAAGGAAGGGCTATTAAGCTTACAAGGGCTTACCCCTTGTAAGAGGGGTAAAAAGGGAGAACATGTTCCAAACTCCAGGAAAATGGGCATCCAAAAGCTTATTGCATGCATTTGATGAGTTTTGACAAATGCATATACCTATGTTTACATCCTCTCCACCACTTGGAATTGTCAGTGTTTTTAATTTTAGTCATCCAAATGAGTAGTCAGTGATGTTTCTTTGAAGGTTTAATTTGCATTTCCCTGAATGATGATGAGTATCTTTTTATGGTTTATTGCTATTCATATATCTTCTCTGGTGAAGTGTCTTTTCATATCTTTTGTCCATCTTTTATTGCATTGTCTTCCTATTTGGTTGTAAGAATTATTTATTTTCCAGATACAAATCTTTCATCAGATACATGTTTTGTGAATAATTTCTCCTATTGTGTGATTTCCTTTTTTATTATTTTATCAACCCTGTCCTTGTCTTTCAAGGAGCAAAAGTTCTTTAGTTATGATAAAGTCCAATTTATCAATATCTCATGGCTCATGTGTTTTACATCCTAAGAAATCTCTGTACTCACCCCTGGTCAAAAAGATTTTTCTCCTATGTTTTCTTTTGGAAGTATTATATTTTTAGCTTTTACATTTAAGTCTAAGATGCATTTCAAGTTAATTTTTATATATGTTATAAAGTGAAGGTTGATATTATTTTTTCTCTAAAGGATATCTATTGCTCCAGCATTAATTTTTGAATAAACTTTCCTTTCCATTGAATTGCCTTTGTAAAAAAATCTTTGTAAAAAAATCAATTGACTATATAAATGTTCGTTTTTATTTCCTTCCCTTGGTCTGTATGTCTGTCCTTATACCAACAGCATCCAGTGTGGGTTTCTGTTACTTAAAAACCAGCTACTGAGAGTCCTTTTTGGTTTGCTCTTCTCTTTTAAAATTTTTTACTTTCATTTTTATTTTTTTAAGTTTATTTATTTATTTTGAGAGAGAGAGAGAGCATAAGTGGGGGAGGGGCAGAAAGAGGGAGAGAGAGAGAATCCCAAGAAGGCCCAGCATTGTTTGTGCAGAGTCTGATGTGGGGCACGGAACTCACAAGCTGTGAAATCATGACCTGACCTGAAACCAAGAGTCAGCTGCTTAACCTATTGAGCCACCCAGACACCCTGTACAATTGCTCAATTTTAGAATCAGCTTTTCAATTTCACTAAAAAAACATTCTGGAATTTTGATTCGGATTACATTGTGTCCACTGGTCATGCTAGGAATAGTTGATATCTAAAAAATATTGAGTCTTTAAATCCATGTATGATTTATGTCTCCAATTGTTTAGGTCTTTAATTTCCCTCAGCCATGTTCTGCCGTTTTCAAAAAAGAGCCTTACATATTTTTTGCTAAATATATTCCTGAATAATCTATTTTGTTGTAGTATTATAAACAGAATTATTTAAAAATTCCATTTAATGATCGTTTGCTGTCATATATATATATATATATATATATATATATGGCAACAAATGAATAAGCAGTAAATGAAGAATAAATTATATACATAATTTATTTTTAAATATTAACCTTGTGTGTTGCATCTTACCAACTTAATTATTAACTATAGTGGGTTTTATATAGATTCCTTAAGATTTTCAACAAAAGCAGTAATGTCATCTGCAAATGGAGACAACCATTTTCCCTTAATAATCTTTATTGCTCTTATTTCTTTTTCTTGTTTTACTGGTGTCTAGGAAGTGGTAGCGATTGGTATCTTTGCATTTTTCCCAATATTAAGGGTAACTATTTAATATTTTGTACCAAATATACAGTTAGCTGTTTTTTATAGCTATCTTTTGTTAGATTGAAGAAATTCCCTTACATTCCATATTTGTGAAAGTTTAAAAAAATCATTATTGGATATTAAACATTGTCATATGCTTTAAAGCACATTTTGAAATTATCATGTGCATTTTGTACTTTTTCCTTTTAGTATGGTAAATTAACTTTATTGCTTTTTAAATATTTTGTCAACTTTGCATTTTGGGGACAAATGCTACTTGGATTATATAGTCTGTTCATTGTTTAAAGGACTTTATATGTGAGAGATAATGGTCTAATTTTTTATGGTATCTTTTTTCAGATGTTGATATTAGGGTTATGCTAGCATCAAAAACATGAGTTTGGAAGTTTCTTTTTCCATGTTATGGAAGATTTTATGTAAAAGTGATATTACTTCATTGAATGTCATATGGAATTTTCCAGTGAAATCTTCTGAGTTTTATTGGTGGGAAGATTTTTAATGAAGAATTAAATTGTCTTAATAGATAAAATGCAGAAGGTGTTTTTGTTTCATCAAATGTCATTTTGTTAACATATTTTTCAAGGATTTTGTCCAGTTCGACTAAGTTGTTGAATTTATTGGCATAAAGTTGATCATAGTATTTCTTATATCCTTTAAAATTTTTTTTTAATTTGATGTTTATTTTTTTTTGAGACATAGAGAGACAGAGCATGAACGGGGGAGGGTCAGAGAGAGAGGGAGACACAGAATCTGAAACAGGCTCCAGGCTCTGAGCTGTCAGCACAGAGCCCGATGCGGGGCTAGAACTCATGGACTGTGAGATCATGACCTGAGCCAAAGTCGGTCGCCCAACCGACTGAGCCACCCAGGCGCCCCTCTTATATCTTTTTAATACCTGTATGATTTGTTCTGATGACTCTTATTTCCTTCCTGATATTTATGATTTATGTTCTTTTATTTTCTTGTTCAGTCTAGTGATGGCCTTATCAATTTCATTAATCTTTTTAAAAAACAGCTTGGGGATTGTAAATTTATATTATTGTTTGAGTTCTATTTAAATTATTTCTGTAATTTTTATTATATTGGGTTTATTTAGCTCTTCTGTGTTTTAATTTCTTGAGTTGGAGACTTAGGTAATTGATTTTAGGCCTTATTTATTTTCTATTATGTATTTAACCTGTAACTTTCTCTCTCATAGTGCATCAGGTACAGTTCATATCTTTGTTATATTTTCATTACTATGCAGTTTGAAGTAATCCTAATTATCCTTATGATTTTTTTCTTTGACCTATGGATTATATAGGAGTGTATTGTTTGACTTACAAATAGCTGGGCTTTTCCTAGATATCTCATTGTTGTTGATTTCTAATTTAATTCCATTTTGTTCAAAGAATATATTTTGCAAATTCTCTTAAATTTAATGAGATTTGTTTTATAATCTAGCAAGTGGTCTATCTTGGTGAACGTAATATATCTACTTGAAAGTAATATAAATTCCAAAATGATTGCACGTATGGATCTATAATATCAATTAGGTGAAGTTGTTTGGTAGCATTTTTCAGATTTTCCATGTTCTTACTGATTTTTTTTTGTCTATTAATTTTAGCAATTACAGAGCTTTTTAAATTAGAGGCTTTTATTATCATTGTGGCAATGTCTATTTCCTCCTCTGATTCCAATAATTTTTGCTTCATGTATTTTGAGGCTCTGTTATGAAGTTTATGCTTATCACTGATTATTATGTCTTTTTTTTGATAAATTTACCTTATAATTATTATGAAATATCTCACTTTATTGTTGTAATGCTCTATCTTGAAATTCATTTTAACAGCATTTTATTGCTTGTTGTTTATATAGCATAATCATTGACATTCATTTATTTTCCCCATATAGGCAGGATATACTGTAGCTTGTTTTTCTATATATTCTGATAATCTCTGCCTTTTGACTAGGGTGTTTAGTTTATTAGCATTTTATATAATGATTGATATTATTGGATTAGGTCTACTGTTTTTTTTTACTGTTCCTTTTCTTTTTGTCCCCTGTGTTGTTGGTCTTCTGTTTCCTGTTTCATGCTTTCTTTTGTATTATTTGAATAATTTTAGAATTATATTTTAATTTATTCATTGGCTTTTAAAATATACCTCCTTGATTAAGAGGGGATGAGAGGGAAGATGGCGGCATAGGAGGACGCTGGGCTCACCGCGCGTCCTGCTGATCACTTAGATTCCACCTACACCTGCCTAACTAACCCAGAAAACCATCAGAGGATTAGCAGAACGGAGTCTCTGGAGCCAAGCGCAGACAAGAGGCCCACGGAAGAGGGCGACTTTAACACTCCACTTACAGAAATGGATAGATCATCTAGACACACGGTCAATAAAGAAACAAGGGCCCTGAATGATACATTGGATCAGATGGACTTGACAGATATATTTAGAACTCTGCATCCCAAAGCAACAGAATATACTTTCTTCTCAAGTGCACATGGAACATTCTCCAAGATAGATCACATTGTGGGTCACAAAAACAGGCCTTCATAAGTATACAAGAATTGAAATTATACCATGCATACTTTCAGACCACAATGCTATGAAGCTTGAAATCAACCACAGGAAATAGTCTGGAAAACCTCCAAAAGCATGCAGGTTAAAGAACACCTTACTAAAGAATGAGTGGGTCAACCAGGCAATTAGAAAAGAAATTAAAAAATATATGGAAACAAACGAAAATGAAAACACAACAATCCAAACGCTTTGGGATGCAGCGAAGGCAGTCCTGAGAGGAAAATACATTGCAATCCAGGCCTATCTCAAGAAACAAGAAAAATCCCAAATACAAAATCTAACAGCACACCCAAAGGAATTAGAAGCAGAACAGCAAAGGCAGCCTAAACCCAGCAGAAGAAGAGAAATAATAAAGATCAGAGCAGAAATAAATAATATAGAATCTAAAAAAACTGTAGAGCAGATCAACGAAACCACGAGTTGGTTTTTTCAAAAAATAAACAAAATTGACAAACCTCTAGCCAGGCTTCTCAAAAAGAAAAGGGAGATGACCCAAATAGATAAAATCATGAATGAAAATGGGATTATTACAACCAATCCCTCAGAGATACAAACAATTATCAGGGAATACTATGAAAAATTATATGCCAACAAATTGGACAACCTGGAAGAAATGGACAAATTTCTAAACACCCACACGCTTCCAAAACTCAATCAGGAGGAAATAGAAAGCTTGAACAGACCCATAACCAGTGAAGAAATTGAATCGGTTATCAAAAATCTCCCAACAAATAAGAGTCCAGGACCAGATGGCTTCCCAGGGGAGTTCTACCAGACATTTAAAGCAGAGATAATACCTATCCTTCTCAAGCTATTCCAAGAAATAGGAAGGGAAGGAAAACTTCCAGACTCATTCTATGAAGCCAGTATTACTTGGATTCCTAAACCAGACAGAGACCCAGTAAAAAAAGAGAACCACAGGCCAATATCCCTGATGAATATGGATGCAAAAATTCTCAATAAGATACTAGCAAATCGAATTCAACAGCATATAAAAATAATTATTTACCATGATCAAGTGGGATTCATTCCTGGGATGCAGGCCTGGCTCAACATTCGCAAATCAATCAACGTGATATATCACATTAATAAAAAAAAAGAGAAGAACCATATGATCCCGTCAATCGATGCAGAAAAGGCCTTTGACAAAATCCAGCACCCTTTCTTAATAAAAACCTTGAGAAAGTCAGAATAGAAGGAGCATACTTAAACATCATAAAAGCCATTTATGAAAAGCCCACAGCTAACATCATCCTCAACGGGGAAAAACTGAGAGCTTTCTCCCTGAGATCAGGAACACGACAGGGATGCCCACTCTCAACGCTGTTGTTTAACATAGTGTTGGAAGTTCTAGCATCAGCAATCAGACAACAAAAGGAAATCAAAGGCATCCAAATTGGCAAAGATGAAGTCAAGCTTTCACTTTTTGCAGATGACAGATATTATACATGGAAAATCCGATAGACTCTACCAGAAGTCTGCTAAAACTGATACATGAATTTAGCAAATTTGCAGGATACAAAATCAATGTACAGAAATCAGTTGCATTCTTATACACTAACAATGAAGCAACAGAAAGACAAATAAAGAAACTGATCCCATTCACAATTGCACCAAGAAGCATAAAATACCTAGGAATAAATCTAACCAAAGATGTAAAAGATCTGTATGCTGAAAACTATAGAAAGCTTATGAAGGAAATTGAAGAAGATGTAAAGAAATGGAAAAACATTCCGTGCTCATGGATTGGAAAAATAAATATTGTCAAAATGTCAATACTACCCAAAGCTATCTACACATTCAATGCAATCCCAATCAAAATTGCACCAGCATTCTTCTCGAAACTAGAACAAGCCATCCTAAAATTCATACGGAACCACAAAAGGCCCCGAATAGCCAAAGTAATTTTGAACGAGAAGACCAAAGCAGGAGGCATCACAATCCCAGACTTTAGCCTCTACTACAAAGCTGTCATCATCAAGACAGCATGGTATTGGCACAAAAACAGACACATAGACCAATGGAATAGAATAGAAACCCCAGAACTAGACCCACAAACGTATGGCCAACTCATCTTTGACAAAGCAGGAAAGAACATCCAATGGAAAAAAGACAGTCTCTTTAACAGATGGTGCTGGGAGAACTGGACAGCAACATGCAGATGATTGAAACTAGACCACTTTCTCACACCATTCACCAAAATAAACTCAAAATGGATAAAGGACCTGAATGTGAGACAGGAAACCATCAAAACCCTAGAGGAGAAAATAGGAAAAGACCTCTCTGACCTCAGCCGTAGCAATTTCTTACTTGACACATCCCCAAAGGCAAGGGAATTAAAAGCAAAAGTGAATTACTGGGACCTTATGAAGATAAAAAGCTTCTGCACAGCAAAGGAAACAACCAACAAAACTAAAAGGCAACCAACGGAATGGGAAAAGATATTTGCAAATGACATATCGGACAAAGGGCTAGTATCCAAAATCTATAAAGAGCTCACCAAACTCCACACCCGAAAAACAAATAATCCAGTGAAGAAATGGGCAGCAAACATGAATAGACACTTCTCTAAAGAAGACATCCGGATGGCCAACAGGCACATGAAAAGATGTTCAATGTCGCTCCTTATCAGGGAAATACAAATCAAAACCACACTCAGATATCACCTCAAGCCAGTCAGAGTGGCCAAAATGAACAAATCAGGAGACTACAGATGCTGGAGATGATGTGGAGAAACGGGAACCCTCTTGCACTGTTGGTGGGAATGCAAATTGGTGCAGCCACTCTGGAAAGCAGTGTGGAGGTTCCACAGGAAATTAAAAATAGACCTACCCTATGACCCAGCAATAGCACTGCTAGGAATTTACCCAAGGGATACAGGAGTACTGATGCATAGGGGCACTTGTACCCCAATGTTTATAGCAGCACTCTCAACAATAGCCAAATTATGGAAAGAGCCTAAATGTCCATCAACTGATGAATGGATAAAGAAATTGTGGTTTATATACACAATGGAGTACCACGTGGCAATGAGAAAGAATGAAATATGGCCCTTTGTAGCAGCATGGATGGAACTGGGATAAGTGAAATCAACCATACAGAGAAAGACAGATACCATATGGTTTCACTCTTATGTGGATCCTGAGAAACTTAACAGAAACCCATGGGGAGGGGAAGAAAAAAAAAAGGAGGTTAGAGTGGAAGAGAGCTAAAGCATAAGAGACTGTTAAAAACTGAGAACAAACTGAGGGTTGATGGGGGGTGGGAGGGAGGGGAGGGTGGGTGATGGGTATTGAGGAGGGCACCTTTTGGGATGAGCACTGGGTGTCGTATGGAATCCAATATGACAGTAAGTTCATATATTGAAAAAATATATATACCTACTTGCATTATTTTTTAGTGGTTGTTCTATAAATTACAGTACACATTCTTAAAATTTCATAGTGTATTTAGAATTAATATCATGCTACTTTACATAAAATGCAGAAATCTTGAATCCTGTAAGTCCATTTGTCAACTCCCTACCATTCTTTTATGCTTTAGTTGCCATACATAGAGTATCTGAATATATGCTTTAAGCACCAAAAGATAATATTCTATTTTTTGCTTTAAATTTTCTATTAAAGAAATTTATAGGACAAACTGTGTTTTTTTATTTGGCCAGATATTCACCATATCTAATTCTCTTTATAATCTATTGAAGATTTGATTTTTCCTTCTGGTACCATTTTCATTCAAACCTAAGTATTGTTTGTTTTATTTTTATAGTGAAGGTCTGATGATGACTAGTTCTCTTAGCTTTGTTTTATCTAAAAATGTTATTATTTCACCTTAATTCTTGGAGGATATTTTCACAGTGTATGGAATTCTGGATTAACAGAATTTAGTTTTTCATTTATTTATATGGTTTTATTTGTTTTCTGGCCTCCCTACTTTCTTGTGAGACATCGGCGGTCATTTGAATAATTGTTTCCCTGTATATAATGTGTCATTTTATCTGGGTGTTTTCAAGTGCTTTTTTTTTTTTTTTTTGCTATGATTTACAACTTGGTGATACCTAAACATGGTTTTCTTTATATCTGTTACATGTGAAGTTCATTCATTTACTTCAATCTCTGTAAGTCTTCATCTAATTTGGGAAGGTTTTTTCCATTTTTTTTCAGGTATATGTTCTAACCTATTTTCTCTCTCCCCTCAACCTGGGTCTCCAATTATACATGTGGTAGACTTTTTGATATTCCACAGATTTTTAACACTTTATTTAACTTTTTTTCAATTTCATTTTTTTTTCCAGATTGGATAATTTCTATTTATCTGGTTTTGAGTTCACTGATTCTTCTTATTGTCATCTCTATTCTGCAATTGTGCCATCCTTTGAATTTAAACATTTTTTATGTTCATTTATTTTTGAGAGTGAGAGAGACAGAGAATGAGTGGAGGTTGGGCAGAGAGTGAGGTAGACATAGAATCTGAGGCAAGCTCCAGGCTCTGAGCTGTCAGCACAGAGCCTGACACAGGGCTTGAACTCACAGACTGCAAGATCATGACCTGAGCCAAAGTCGGGTGCTTAACCGACTGAGTTACCCAGGCACCCCCATCTATTGAATTTTTAATTTCATGTATTGTACATTTCAGTATTTTTGTTTGGTTCTTTTGTGTTTTCTATTTCACAGATTTCCTCTCTTTTATTTATTGTTGTTATATTTCCCTTTACTTTATTTAGAATGGTTATAGTAAGTGCATTAAAATCTTTGCCTCTTAATTGTAACATCTGGGTCATCTTGGTGTCGGCCTCTGTGAATTGTCTTTTCTCATAAACATGGATCACACTTTCTTGGTTCTTTTCTGTTTCTTAATTAGTGGTTATGGGAATTTTGGAATATTATATTGTGAACATTCTGTATTCTGCTACATTCCTCCAAAGAATATTGATGTTTTTGTTTTAGCAGGCTATGAATTTTGTTTGACTCAAAGTGCAAGCTCTCTCTTACACTGTGACAGCTTAAATGTCAGTTCAGTTCTTTTAGGTTTAATTACAAGCTTCCCAAGTATGCATGGTTGAGGAGTTCCCCAGAGACTTGGGCAGAGTTTATACTGACAACTTGTGGTTTCCTGGTTTATAGTCTCTGGCTCCTTTTTTCTCTGAGATTTCCCTTCACTTTCTGGTGGCTGTAGTGCCTGTACTCTATCTTCTGGTTACTCAATACATATGGATGGAAGATTTTCTGTTGGAGTTTTGTTCTCTATTTTGCATTCTGTGACCTGCTCTCAGTATAAAGCCAAAAAAATGGAAAACTCATCTTGTCTTAGTCTCTTCTCCAGAGTGTTGACTCATCTGTAAAATCTTTCTGATTTCATCTGCTCTGTAGAGCCTTTAATAGTCTGTGTGAACGTTGATCTATGAGTTTATTCCATCATATCAGAATTGAAACTCTGCCTTATCTTACCTATTATAATTATAGTATCTTGAAAAACTTGTCTCAAAACACAATGCTACTAATATCTTAAATATTAGGGTTAGAGATTTTTTTTTTTTAGGTATCTGGTGTAACTTTCCTGTTTATTAATGAAGAAATGGAGATAACCTTGACATTGAATTCAATAATTCCTTCATCAACAAATACTTTTTGAGAGCTTACTATGTGCCATTCCCTGTGCTGGGTTTCCGAGACAATAGAGACAACTTCCTCAAGGGCACCAAGTCCCCGGCAGAGCTGGAAGTAGGACTCATGGCTTCTGTTTTCTAGTTTATTGCTTTTTCTGGTACTATTGAGGAGAATAAAAAGGGAGGAGAGGAGAAAAGCCTCCAGGACATAGACTGTGGTCACCAAAATGACCACACTTTGGCAGCTACCACAGCCTGAAGTTCTTACAATTTTTTTTTTTTTTTCTGTCAGAGCCTTGGGGACTCAAGCCATGTATATAGAAAATCTCTATGCTCATTGTTGGTGGAGTGAGAATGTGAGATATATCCCTAAACTATAAGTGCATCCTTTACTTAGTGTAATATCTTCCAGGTTCATCCATGTTGTTGCATATGGAATCCTTTTTTTTTTTTTTAAAGGTGAAAAGCATTCCATCATATGCACACACACACACACACACACACACACACACAGAGAGACCACATTTTCTTTTTCTATTCATCCATTGATGGATATGTACTAAGTGAAATAAGCTAGTTATAGAAGAATAGAGACTGGATGATTCTACTTATATCAGGTGTCTAAGTTAGTTAAAGTCTTAAAACAGAGAAATTGAATGGTGGTTGCCAGAGGGGCTAAAAGGAGGAAGAATTGAAGAGTTTCAACAGGTATAAAGTTTCAGTTATGCAAGATGAATAATTTCTAGTGATCTTTTGTATAGTACCATGCTTAGAGTTCACAATATTGTATTGTGTACTTAACAATTTGTTAAGAGGGTAGATCTCATGCTGTGTTTTTACCATAATAATAAAAATGTACGTATGGAACAAAAAATGGCAACAACAAAAAATGTGCATCAAAGCTCACCTTAGGAAAACTATCTGATACCCCTTGAGGAACAGCAGGTTTGAGGTTTTGAGGGTAAAGAAATTATTGTAATTTGCAAAAAGAAAAAATTGCCTGACTTTACACAAATATATCTTTAGCCTTGGATCTTGGTTAATGAGTCACTGCCAGGCTTCTATCCCCCTAGGCTTGTGGATTACTTTAGGTATCCTGGAGCTTCTGCCTTCTTCCTGAGTGCTTACTGCCACATGGCTGGCTGTGGCTCCCCACTGCAGGCAGTAAATAAACCCTGTTGGCTGTGGAGGTGGTTGATTTGGATAGGTTTGATTTCTTTCCATGTGGAGACTTAAGAATTGGCTCTATAAAAAATGCCAAGAAATAGAGGGGCAGAAACAGGAGGGTTTAAACCTCTTTGTTGGACCTTTTCAATTATTTATGGAAAATCTATATTCTCTGTTATCAGCTTTAAGCAAAGCAACTTTGTTGTTTCTATTGATCATGCAATTTATTAACTTTATTTAAACTCTTTAGGCAATAAATAAATAAAAAGCAGTTGGAGGGAAAGAAGATTTTCAGAGAAAGCAATTTCCTAGGCAAGTAGTTTAATCCTTTTAAAATTAGGCTTATAAACTTAAAGATGGTATCTGATTATCCTATTTAATTCCATTTTAAAAAGGAGTCTAGTCTTGGTTTCCCTGTTTTCTCTGAGATCTCTCAGTTCTTACTTCCCTTTTCACCAAACTCTTTCCATTATACTCATAAATTAATCTACAAAAAAAATAGCAAAATGTATTGCAACTGGAAATAAGAAAGCTCTATCTGAGTAATAGTCTCATTTCTCTGTCACTTGCTGGTGAAAATAGTTTACTTAACCTCTCTAAGCCCTATTTCTATCATCAGAAAAATTGGGACACTAATATTTGCCCTTTCTTCTTCATGGTCAAATTAAGATTACACAAGATAACCATAGTGATGAAACACTTTTGTATAGTAATTCATTGTTTATTAAGTTATTTAACATTTTAATTTTCTCTAGGTCTTCTGATGCCAAATCCAATGGGTTGTTTTTGTTTTTGTTTTTTGTTTTTTATAATATAGGATGTACACTATTATAAAATTAGGGGGTTGTATGAGATGTTCTTGAATTTCTGATATAATATTCTGTGATTTCATTATAGCTTTTCATATAGAATTCCTTTCAAGTCAGAGACTGTCCATACTTCCTGTTGTGCTTTCCCCCCTGAATCCTAGGTAAAGTTGTTATTGGTACAGTCTACTTCTTGGGCAAGTGAGCATTTGATCATCTTCACATGTTTTCATCCTCCCTCTGCATGTCTCCTTTCTCTGCCCTTATGTCCCTGTCTGTGTTTATTGGGGAAGTGCTTTCCTTTTCTCATCTGACTCAGTGGGGTCAAGATGAGCAGTTTTTCCTGTGCTCTGTGCTGCATTAGTGCACCTCACTTGGAGCCATGTTGATATTGTCCTTGTTCACTGCATCTGTGTCTCCTGGCCTCACTGCCCATGGCCATGCTCTAGTAGAATTTCTAAGACTTACTCTGTCTTTTACCCTTGCTGTTAAAATGTCTCCAAATTCTCATTTTCTGGATTGAATCTCTTTTATTTAAAACAAACAAACAAACAAACAAACAAAACAACCTAACCGTGTCTCCTTCTTAAGACAAACATTGGTTTACTCCTGTACAGTGATTTACCGGAATTTGAATAGGCTCTGTGTGGACATGAAAAATCAACAGGTGAAGATCTAGTTCTTTTCTTGGGGTGTGTATATAATTATAATTATGTCCTTTACTCTTAGAAATGTAACACAATATCCCCTAACATAGGTTTAATATCCTCCAGAAAGCCTCTGTTTATTATTCTAAAGCAACACAGGTGCTTTTGAATTTAAATGCATCTTAAACCAAATCCTCTGAAGATTATTATAAGTGATACTACTAAACCACAAAGAGGCCATGGTTCTGTTTCATGCAAAAGCGGCAGGGTGCTGGAGAATGATAATGGGTTTTGGAGTTAGACTGGCTTAGGTTTGCATCTTGTCTCAGCAATTTACTAGCTTTCTGAGCTTGGGAAAGCTATTTAGCCTCTCTGTACTTTAATCTTCTTGTCTCTAAAATTGGGTGTTAATAACAACGTCATTGGTTTCTTGTGATGGCCAAGAGACTACACCCATGAGTGAGCTATCCTGGCTAGTCTAGACTCATGGAGGAGGAGAATTAATTGCCATAGGATCAATTACAGCTGACCCAGTAGATAGCAAATAAGTGGAAGTGAGGAAAGGGGTGGGGAGATGAATGACAGAGAAAGTGAAGAAATTACCAAGACTTACAGAATTTAGCAAAGAAAGAACAATAGCAGGGACAGCTCAGGAAGACTAGACTGTGGTGGCTTTTTACTCTGAGCACCGGACCAGTTCATGGGAAGGGAACTTTGAAGGAGAGGAAAGAGAGAAACAAGTTGAAAAGGACAAAAGGAGGAGATGAGGGGAAAGAAAAATGGAAACCAGTAAACAGAGAGAAGAGGAGCTGAGAAATTCTCTATGGCCTTTTGGGTCCAGAAGAGGGAGCTGGAGGCAGAAAGTGAGATATTTGTTGAAATCGAGAAGTTGTTTTACAGTTTTTCAGGAAGAGACTGTGGTGAATTTAAGGAATCTCAATGAGTGAATTAATATTGAAGAAATTAGGAGTTGAAGTGTCAGTTTAGCAGAAAAACAGCTTATTTTTAGAATATCTCATGAGAAAGATTGACTGTTGAGGGGATAGTATGAAAATGTGACTAGGGCTAATAGCCTCAACAACCTGTCTACTCTCTTCATGGATGTCTCAACAGCCTGTTTATTCATTTTTATGAATGGAGGTCAGACGTAGGAAATGATGTGACTGGATTACTGTTGTAATAAATGTAGTGCCTGGACTTAGCATTCCCTCTAAGAAGTATGAAAGAGGATTTTGGTAAGCGATGGGTGAGGTTGATCATCTGCTAAGTATCTTTCATTTATGGATAGCACAGGGTTTTAACCAGTACAAGGAACAGCCAAAAACATCTCTTCTATATGAATTATTTCCCATATGTGGTGTGTAGCTTGAGACAATTCTTCTGCAAAGTGAACTAGAATGCCTACTTAGGGTCTCTGGTGGATAAGGGTCCCAAATTACTACTATGAATATTCTTTTGGCCTCAAGTGAGATTGTAATATACTCCACTGCTGTATGTATATATTTTTTCCTCCAGTCATAAGAAAGAGTATGAAATAAGGTTGCTTTAAAATCAGTACGTTTCATTATATTAGGCATCTATTAATTCCATCTTTTTTGAAGAAATTTCTTCTGAAGACCTGTACCTCCTCTAATCTGGAATGTTTTCTCTCCTGACATTTATCTTCATTAGCAGGCTGTGGATTTCCTTCATCTTTCTCTTGGTTGATCCTAGATTTTTTAATGACATTTCCTTTTTGTTTTTTCTCTCTCTTTTTAAAGTTTATTTATTTATTTTGAGAGCGCGAGAGAGAGAGAGAGAGAGAAAGCAAGTGGGGAATGGGCAGAGAGAGAAGAAGAGAGAGAATCCCAAGCAGGCTCAGCTAGAGTCCAATGGGGGGTATCTCATGAACCATGAGATCATGACCTGAGCCTAGATCAAGAGTCAGATGCTTAACTGACTGAGCCACCCAGGCATCCCTCCTTTTTCTTTTTATTTATGTTCTGTTTTTGGTGGCACACATGCCCTACTAGTGTCCTGAAAAATGGTACTTAGAAGGAAAATTTTCTGAAACCCTACATATCCCAAAATATCTTTCTCCTAGTAGCTCAATTGAGAATTGGCTGAGTATAGCGTCCTGGTTTGTAAATAATTTTCCCTCAGACCTTTGAGTGTGTTGCTCCATTGTTAGTTGGCTGCCAGTATTGCTGTTGAGTAGACTGAAGTCAGCAACTACATCCCCATGGCTTGTTTAGTATGTCCCATGAACTAAGAATGGGTTTTACATTTATAAAGTATTATAAAAGTCAACCAACCAACCATGTCTTGGGATAGTCAGATTCTTCAGAGAAAATGCTTTCAAGGTAATGTCTATAGTGTAATAGACTTATTACCACTGTTCTGGAAACAGTGAGATTAAGAGAACTGTGGGTTGCAAAATTCAACATATAAAAATTCCTTTAGCTCTGTTTTCAATATGCTTCCTCCTATGCTAGATGTCTCCTTGTTGATGAACTCTCTGTTTTACGATTTTCAGGGAATTAACTTATAGTTCTCAAGTGAGGTGAGAAGGGCATTCACTAAGCTGCTCAGAGAGAGGACAGGAATCTGGGGCTCTAACTGCCTTTAAAACAGACTTTCAGCCCATCATCCTACTTTAGCTCCAGTTTGGCCTGCACTTCCAGTACTTGATATCATTAGCTTTGAACTTTTTAGGGGGCTTATGGAGAAAATCAAGTGTTTTTCTGCTTCCCCACTGTCAGCATAGGATTCCCTTTTCTCAGTTCTTTGAAGTAAGAAATCCCATCTGCTTTCCAGCTTCCAAAATTTGTTTCCATTGTCTTCTTTCTCATTCTCTTTATCCTTTTAGATTTATGCCTCAAAAATACATTTATTATCATTTTAAGGGAGCTCAGGAGGGAAAAAAAGTAAATGTGGGTTCTCAATCTGTCATCACCCAGTTTAAATCATTTTTAATATTTGCCATAGGTACCTAAGATTTATTTTTCTTAAAAACAAGACATCACACAATCAGCTGAAACTCCTCGTGATCCCTCTAGTCTCATTTCTCTCTCTCCTTCCACCAAGAAAACCACCATCTTGAAGTCAGCTTATATCCTTCTCTTAGTTGTCTGCCTTTATTGCACATGGATATATCCATTAAAATGCAGACTGTTGTTCCAATGTCTTAAAATTTGGATAATTGGTGTTATATTATGTAACTTTATGCAGTTTTCTTCACTCAACCTTAACAATCTGAGATATAAGCATGGTGATTGATTTAGCTCTAGTTCATTCATTTTTACTGCTTAAGGATATTCATTGGTTAAATGCTGTCAAATTGTGCTCCTGTGTTTCCACTAATTTATTTTCCCAATAGCTGTATTTCTCCACTAGTGGAGCTCCCATTTCTCCACATCTTCTCCCAACACCTGGTATTGTAACATGTTCTTTACATGTTAGGTGGTGATAACATAAGTTGTGTTACCAATAAAAACACAACATTAGAACTCTGTACCATTTCAAGAGGCACACATACTAAAGCAGGAGGTAATATGGGGCCTGAGGACCCCCTGGATTCTATGTGGTCTGACTTCTCTTGTACCTTAATTTCTTAGAATTCTCTTTGATCATGACTGCTGCTATTCATGAGAATACTATGCTTTTGCTTAAATGAACAGAGTTTGAGATGTGATAATTTGGGGATTTGGGTGTAGAATGGAGGGAAAGTGTAAATAAAAGTAGTCTTCAGGCAGATGGTGATGCTGGTCCTAGCAGCTCTACTCTCTCTTATCTTTTAGCTTTCAGATTCTGATGCCAAGGTACTCATTAATCAGCGAGACAAGGCTAGGAGACCAGCTCTTAAGAGGCTCACTGTTTGACTTGTGTGCTTCCTGGTGTGAGCACGTCTCCAAAGAGACAGGACAATCTGGCTGCTGTGATAGCAAAGTCTTGTGTATAACCTTTACTAACACAATCAACTCACCGTTGCTAAAGGGGGAATACTTTCCCTCACAGAGATTTTCCTTCACTTTCCTCATCTTTGGCAGGACTCTGCCAGCAGATTGTAACAGAAAGTTTGACACAGCTCACCCATACTTTAGCCCTTTCCTTGTCAACAGAAATGAAGTCTCAAGGCCTCTGGGTGTTTTGCTAATTTGTTTTCTCTTTTCCAAAGATCACTGAAAAATACCTTTTAAATTTAATGTGTACTTGAAAACAAGAAAGTGAAACCTATGAAAGTTAAAAGACACAGCTTATAAAATAATCTCAGTCATAAAGTAAAAAATATTTTCAACTTCCTAATTATATCTTTCCATTTATTTATTTATTTATTTATTTAAATTTTAACGTTTATTTTTATTTTTGAGACAGAGAGAGACAGAGCATGAACAGGGGAGGGGCAGAGAGAGAGGGAGACACAGAATCTGAAGCAGGCTCCAGGCTCTGAGCGGTCAGCACAGAGCCCGACGCGGGGCTTGAACTCACGGACCATGAGATCATGACCTGAGCCAAAGTCGGATGCTTAACCGACTGAGCCACCCAGGCGCCCCTATATCTTTCCTTTTAAATATCATCTTCAGTATTACATTTCCAACATTATTTCTTTTTTGTTATTTTCCTTTGCAACTGAATGGACAATCAGCTGGCTAATGTCCAGCAAAAATTCAATTCAGGTAAATGATTTGCTGCCATTGATGTGCCTGATGAGTCCCCTCTTTGTCTCAACTGAATTAAGTGTATGGCTGGTGTCAGCTATTTCATACTTTTTTGTTTACCTTTGTTTATAAACTAATGTTTATTTATAAACTAATTATAAACTATAACTTACTAAATAATTTATTAATAATAAATGACTTCAGGTGAAGTCATTTGTCACCTGAGACATGAACATCCAAGTTTGACATAGAAATATATTTGTCACACACACACACACACACACACACACACACACGAGTTTTTTGAAAACTGAATGTGTGAATGTTGAGACCATAGGGACTACTGCTCTCTCATCCTTTTTTCCCTTTTGATCTTCTTAAGCCCCAAGTCTTTCCCCTTCCAGTCATAGGTATCCACTCTCATCAATTTCATTTCCATGGAAAAAATGTATTCTTGTCTCTGTTATTGCAGATGCTTTTTACACAGAAGCTCATTTGACTATCCTATGTTGGTCATCCCACCAGCTCCTTGTGAACTTCAGGAGGAAAGTGAGAGAATTGCAAATAAGCATGTGAGATCATTAAAACACCTTGCACCCCAAAGACTTGGGACAGGCTGGTAATGTTAACTTTCTCTGACACTTGGCTGCAGAACATCAAGCATAGGAAGCCTGAAAAGTAACACCAAGGGTCTTAAATACCCCAGAATAGAACAAACAGGTAGCATTTTAGGTATTTTTATGTATAATAGAATATCCTTCAAGAATCTGGAAATAAAAAAAATAAGATTGCCATCTGAGAGTTAAACATTTAAAACAAACAGATAATGAATTTTTCTATAAGAAAGAGAATGTCTCCTTTGTCTATAAGACCAGACAGAAAACTTACAGAAACTATTAATATATTAAAAGAAAGTCTATGTCAACATGTGAAAATGACTAAAACAATTTTGGGAGACAGTGAAAGAGAGAGAGGGGAGAAGGAGGGAGAGACAGAATCTGCCCAATGATTTGATATATCTGGTCTCATGATCATTTTATTATAGAGATAAAAACATGTCATTTCAGCTTGATGCCGTTAACATCCAACTCGTAAAACTAGCTCTCTTTGTTTTGATTCTGTGTTCACCGAGTTACTTGGTCATTGCTACTTGTTTCTCTGGGTAGTTAGTGTGCCTGTAGGAAGAGAATACCTGGACTGGTGGGCTGAGTATGTGAGCCTTTTGGCAGTTTGCTTTGCTATAAATAAATAAAAAAAAAATTCTGGTTTCAGATATTAGCCTCTGATTTCAGTCAATATAAGTCCAGCTCTGAGCAGTGGATTTTAGAAAATTCATTAAGGCAATGCCACTCTGTGAGGCCACTTTTGAAATAGTTGGCTGGTGACACACCCCTCAGATCATGGTTAAAACTGAACAAGCGTACCTATTGAGCATAGTATCTTAAACCCTAAAGAGAGAAAATACAGCAGGAGAAACAAGTTGCCTTTGAGAGATTAGACAAATTAAGATTTAGCTCTTTTTTCACAGGACCAAGATGTGCTGTACACATGTGTGGTCTCATTGTCAGACCTCCACAATTCACTCTTCATGTTTTCCCTGCCCTCATTTTGGTTATTTTATTCATTTCCATGTTACAGGCTCTCTCAGTTGGGTTTTTTTTTCCTTCCCTAAAAGCAGTTTTTAACTCAACCACCGATTTCTGTAGGACTTCTATTCAAAGGGCAAATATCAACACCAGAGATTTCTAGCTTTCCCTGTCACAGGAATTAGGACTGCGTGGGACTCAAGGAAGCCCAAACCTTTTCTGAGGCAGGATGTAAAGGTCCAAGTACAGGGCAAAGTTCTGCCATTAAGGGGCTTTTCTGGAGCCATAGGGAAGGCTGGAGGCAGTGAGGACCTCTGGGCCCCTTAAAGAAACAGCTGTTCCCTTCTAGGTATTGCATTTGGGAAGAACCAGGCATGTGGAGCCAGATCAGTGAGAAAAATTCTTTCAAGACAAATGAATACCTATTGATTTCTTCCTATCTTGATTCTGGCATCATTAGTGTCCCTACAGATATTTTTAAAAAACTAAACCAAGAGGACAAAAAAAGAAAAGAAAAAAGTTCCCATGATAATAACAATAATAATTCCAAGCATATCAGAAAACATAATCATCCCCAAATAATAACAGAAAAGAAATTACGTGTAAAAAATATTCCAGATATTAAAATTAGGTAATTTTTACCCTGTAAGTTGAGAATAGCCAGGCTTCCTAGGCTCTGTGTTTGTCAGAGTTTTATGTGTTTTTCTTTGGTCTTTATGGGTAAGGTCACAAAACTGGAAAGCCCAAACTGAAAGTCCAGGTGTTAGACCCGGGTGATGAATCTCAAGTGCAAGTGCAATGCTGGTTCTGAGGCAAAGCACAGACTCTTGGGTTTGGGGGCTGTAATTTCATATTCACACCATATGAGGTACTCCAGGCTTCACTGGCAAAATCTCAGAATCTTTTACTAATACAGCAAAAGTTTCTGTGTCTTGGTTTATAAGTAATTGAATAAGAAAACTGTATGGATGCTGCTTTTATAAATGCCACTATTCATTCAAAGGGTATGTTCTTAGAGGGATGGAATGAGATCCAAGTTTGATGTCTGAAACTTACTGCCACTGTGATCAACTGCCTATCTTCGGGAGGTCACCTAAACATTCAGTCATTTGCTTGTGTCCCAAGCTCTCTGTTAGGGATGTGTGAGCTGTTGGGCAGAGAAAGCAGTTCTGATCTTAGAGGGGGTTCTGGACATGGGCTTGGGAGACAGACTGTCCAGCCTGTGAGCTGCTTTCCCCTTTCTGAGATTACATTCCTCTGCCTCACTGCATACGTGTGCTGAGTCCCTGGAACTGTATCTTTATATATGGTCCAACTTTCCCTACTCCCTTCCCCTCCAAAATGTAGGGGACATTTGAGTCAAGTTAGGCAACATAATCTATTTCCTGGGGAAGGGGGAATTTGAACCTAGAGAAGTAAACTTTATAGTGGTGGTCAAATACTAACATATGGATGAGGAAGAAAGAAGCCTGTCTTCAAAGAAAGGCAAGAAGAAGCTAAGCAGAAAAGGACAGACACAAGAAATGCAGACAGGGTACTTCTTCACATTCTCCAATTTTCCAGTTGCTAGCTTTTGTCTCATTAAGATCTGGCTATGTTTTTGCCTTTGGATTTAATGAGACACCTCTATATATCCTTATAATAAAAACCTTCCTTTGGTTCAATGCTTGAATTAGTTACTTGTAACCCAAAGAATCTTAATTAACAAAAAAGAATAAACAGAAAATGACAGACTATCAATGTTTTAGCCTTTCTTAATAAAAGTAATTTGGCTTGGATTTAAGAGGAGGTTTTTGTTTGTTTTTTTCATGTTTTATCTTCAGGAAACTGGGGTCTATCTTAAAAGCAACATGTTCATTTGGAATGTTTCTTTTTTGTTTGTTTGTTTCTCTGAGAAGCTGTTGATAACCCAAAGGAGCATCTTATTATCAATAATATCTCAAAATCAAGGAAATGTAGCATATTTGTGCAACACACTTCATGTCCCTCTTTTTTTTTACTAATATTCCTGGATTTCCAGATTCTTAGACTATAAGAAATGGCTGACCTACTTTGAGGACTCCTGTCAAAATGATTATGCTTGTGGAATGGTTGGTTTTATTTCCCCAAGACATCTTATTTTACCTGGGCAGAGTTTTCTTCTCACAAAGTGAAGGCAACAAAAATGAAGATACCTGGCTTGGGAGTCTTCACCCATCACTGAAGCCATTGCCACTGGGAGAAGGCCAGCCACCTTCCTGGACCTCTGGTAAGGTTTTCCTCTTCCCTTCCTTTGTAATACATCTGCATTTTCATTTTTGATTTGCATTTAGATGGTAACAAAAACACATGTGACTTTTCAGTGTCACTTTCCTTAAAATTAAAAAAAGAATCAGAAGAACTTCAAATATGATATTGTTTAACAAATGCAATGACACTTCTTTGAAATTTGACTGCTTTTGTCCTTAAATAGATACCACTTACCTTTCATTACTTAGAACTGCCTCTTAGGATGGTTTGCAATTTAAATACATAAAACCACTAGAATGAATAATAGGAAAATCAATCTTTATACTTCCAGATTAAATAAACTTGCTCATGAAAAATATCTTACATGGACACCAAAATGTATCCAGAGCTGTGTTATTTTGGAGGCCATTAGACAATAATGGATAAATCTTTTAAAGTGGGTAATTTCTTTTTGTGGGAAGGCTGGTCCTCTGGAGCTTGGAAATTCTTGGGTCCAAGTCCACATTTCATTTCAAAATGTTATAGTGTGGCGATGGTGGGCTTTGAAAGCAGAGAGGCTTTTTACTAAGACTGGCTTCTATACTAACTGGCTGTGTGTTTTTACATAATTCACTTAACTTCTGAACTTCAGATTTCTCAGCTGTGAATGGTGGTAATGTTACTTAATTTTCAGGGTGACCATAGAGATTAGAGAAAGTGAGTAAAACTGACCAGATTACCACCTGTCCTGCCATGTGTCTCCTCAGAATCAGTCTCCTGTGGGTGGGTCTGTGTGGTGGGACCAAAACCGTAAGCCTGTTCTCTGATAGCACAGGATATTAAGATTATATTTGTTTTTTTTTAATTCTATGTTGAGAAGGTAGGATTCATAATGTGGAGAATTATTAAAAGATTTTGGCAGCTACAGAGAGATAGTTCCATTATAATATCTTGGGTATGTTAGAAGCATCTTACTCCTTCACCAGGCTGTCATGTCAGGGCAGGAAGTCAATCCCTGTAGTCACAGTAACAGCCACTGTCATCAGAATCTCCAGGGTCTATTTTCATCACGTTGCTTCCCAAATTACCAAGACATAAATTGAAAATATAACTCATGTTTTATGTGTTTTATGATTTACAAAGGTCTTTTCACATTACTGTGCTCTTTTCCCTCTTATAAAACCCTGGAAAATGGTCATTATTAGTTCCGTTTATGTATAAGGAAATTGATCATCAGTGGAAGTATATTTTGCCAAAGGTCATCCAGCTAATAATTGCTAGATCTAAGAGTTCTATAGAGGCTTTATCTAAATTGGTTGTTTCTAACTCAAAGAAAAAAGACATTTGGTTCTGACAGATGTAGGTTTGTATCCTAGCCCTGCTATTTATAAGTTGTCACTTAACCCTCTTGAGATCAAGCTTTCTCATCTGTAATTTATGGTAGCATCTACTTTGTAAGGTTATAGTGATTCTTAGATAAGATACCATAACCAGAGCATTTTGTACAGTGTTGTGATAGGAAGTTGGCGACTTCCGTGTGATATCATTTCTGTCATTGGGATAATCATCATTTGTATTACACCAAACCATTTCAAGAAAGTTGTACACATACATCTCTCAAATATTCAAGAATGTGTACTCTAAACAATCCTAGAGAGAGTGTAAGCTTATTTACAAAGTGCCCTGGCAGACAAGACTGTGGCTCTATTTACTTACTTTTAAATAATTGTGATTTTAGAGTTATAAGCAGTTTACTTTCTCTAGGAGAGAAAATTTATTCACTCTTGGGAAAACTCACTTGGTTCTGGAAAGGGCCACCAAATAACTCCTTTAAGGTATTTAGATATCTGGCACAACCCCACTCTACTTGTGTGTCTCCACCGATTTACAAGGTTTCCAAGGAGACTTTGAAGTTCTAATGGACTGGGGCAAAGCCCTCTTAGGTTAGAGCTCCAGAGAGGTTGGAAAGAACTCTAAGAGGAAATTGCCCCAAGAGAGGTAGAAATGTGAATGTGCAGTCCTAAGTCAGCACTGGGACTGAGACTGTTGGCTAGTGAACTCCTGGATACAGTTCCTGGCTTATGCTGGAGACTCTTTATGGGGAAAAGATGGATGAGATGAGAGAGCTAAGAATATAATAATTGAAACTCCATGTTGAATTTGGGTGGAGACTTCCACATCCTGGTAGTGGGGTCTAAGGAGCCACTATGGGAGATGACATTGGGGCCGTTGAGTTTGAGAACCTCTTTGGTTTGGGTGATGACATAGTATTCCAGTAACAACAGTGACAGTGAAAGCAAATGGGCACTGCTTCCAATTCTCAAGTATTTCTAGTGCCAGCTCCAATGAACAAAGCTTTTGTTTCCTACTAGTGCCTTTCTTACTTGGTTATAGTGTCAGCATTGGCAATAAAACAGCCCTTTCTTTGGTTTGATTGAACCATCACCTTTACTCTTACAGCAAGAAAATCCAGGCTGAATCTGAAGACTGAGTAAGCTCATTTGGGAATTCTGATCACACCTAAGAGCAAACTGCTTTGTATGACTGTAGAAAACTTAGATTTTCTGCTAATTTGGGTATGTGGGGATTCAGTGGCATTGTAATTTGTTTATAAAAGAAAAATGTATTTTGTTTTGTTTTGTTTTGAGTCCACTCTGGTAAAGTCTGGGCTACATATATAAATAATGATTGTGACTGTGATAGGAAACAATCAAGTGCTATTGATATTGAAGATGGTGCTTTATCAAAAACCAAGGAAAGGTCGCAGACTCACACTGAACAGTGAAAGTTGTGATTTTCAGCACACACAAGCTAAGTGCTACTTGGAATTCAGAAAGTGGCTAAAATGTCTTTTTAAGGCTCAACTGCCAAAGGGAAAGCTCGCGAGAGGGAAAGGACCACACCGCCCCACCTGTCTGCATTCGGGGTGGAGCCCACAGCTTGAGGGGTCTAGTGAAAGAGCATAGACCCTGTAGTCAACTGGAACTGGAGTCCACCTAACCTTTCTGAGACACACATAACCTTTATGAGTCCATTTAGCAAAATTGGAATAAACACACACATACTTTATGGGGCTGTTATGGCCCTAGTGTGCCATAACACAGGAAGGGTGTCCAGTATGGGATCTAGAACATGTTGATTTCTTTCATCCTTTTTCCTTTACTATGGGCAGTGGGTGTGGGGATAAGAGGTGGGACCAGAAGCCAGTGAACACTTTCTTCATTCTGCTCACAGGCCTCTGACAGACTTTTCTGTTGGTGATTTGATTGTTTTCCCCAATTTCTAAAAATGTACCTACTCCTTTGTGGGTTGTATGATTTGAAAATAACTAGTAGAATTTTGGTGATTTGTATTAATTTATTGGTGTGTTATAGGACTGGGCTAATGGGATCATAGGCTCCATTTCCATACTGGCAGTTTGCTTGTCATAAAACAAAAATCTGTTTCAGGCCACTGTCTGCCTTCTTTATTCTTGGCAGCCATGGGCCTAGAGACAGTTGGTGAGGGCACTACAGTGTACCTGCTGCATGCAGTGAAATTGCATTTATCTTGAAGAGGAGGTCTGGGGAAGGGTGAGGCCACATAGCAAGGCCAGACATGGGGCAGCCTGCCATTACCAAGGGACTAAGTGAACCCTGACAGGCCCTCCAAACCTGTCATTAAATGCCAATCTGGGAGAAGGGTTTTTTTTTCAGCTGCATTTTGTAAAAGAAAAAGCTGAGGCTCAGTGTGGTTAAATGACCTGTTGGAGAAAATCAGGAGCCAAAATAGATATAATTCTATGGCTTTGGATTCAGAGAGTTATCTACAAGGCAAGAGCCCAAGGCCACACCTCCCTCTTTTCCATTAAGGCAAACTCTTTCACTGCTAAATTTGTCTTGCTTCCTTAGACTTGCACCGAAATTAATAAAGGTCTACTTTCCTAATTGCACAATCAAAATAAATTATGTCCACAAATTAGAAGGCAAGGAAATTGCATGTGCATTTTGGGTGCTCTGATAATGTCCTGCAGTAAATTGTTTTCATATAAATTGCATGCTTAATTAATCGCTTTCAAAAATGCCCATGTATTTTCCTGCAAATACATCTCTGCCTGCAATTCATAAAATACAAAGACAAATTAAACTGCCGATCCCCATATAAAAGTGTTGCCCTTGGTGTATCCTGGCTGTGCTCAGTCATTCTGCCCTCTTTCCAAGGAATGCAATAAAACTGGTGAGCTTCTTCCTTTCTGAGTTGCCCCTGGGTATCTGATTCAACAGATTTGAGGTCTCTCTTAAATTACAGCTAGACAAGGCAATAAAGCTAATGTGTGGTCCATAACTGGTTGCATTGAAAATCTGGCTGGCTCAGGTGACTCTGAGGCCTCACTTAGCCTGAAAGACAGCTCGAGGCAGTGAGCTTTGAGAAAGCTAGCCACACTAAAAATAAAAATAAATAAATGAAATATCCACCAACATCCAAAATTAAAAAAAAAAAAACTTTCTACAAAAGCATGCATTGTTTTGTTTTGATGAAATTATAGAAAAGAATGAAAAGGATTGCATTCCATAATCCCAACACTCAGATATAATCACAGATCATCATGTCTTCTTTGAACAGAGTGCTAAATGTTAGAAAAATGGAAATGGTCATTGGCTGAATTTTTCGGTTTGTTTAGGAAATTATTTTTAAGGATGAGTTTGGGCTTGCACAGTTTTCATTAGTCTGAAAATATGTCCTCTATTTCAAACTCCCACATACAGTATGCCTCAATAGGCAAAAGTTAATGTTTAGAAATGACCCTGGTGTGGCTTGCCTGCTGCAAATCCTTCTGTTCTGATTTCTAGAAAGGAATTATACTAACAGAATGTGAAGGGAATGCTTTGCTAGATATTGGAATTTATTTGTCAAAGAGAATTCAGTGCCTCAAAGCTTTGCTTTTAAAAATACTGCAACAAATGTTTTTGATACAGAGGCCTTTCCTCTGGCTTCCCCTTAAGGTGACTCTCTGGCCAGTGTTATCTGGGGTGAGAGGTGACCCAGCAGAGCCATGCTCATCAGCCAGAACAGCTTGCGTTTAGCTGATAATTCTTGCAGCTGGAACTGAAGGGCTTGTCCTTGGAAAGCAAAGAAAACACAGTCAGAAGGGGCTGAGATGGTCCAATTTGTGGGGTGGTTGGGCTTAGGTGCCTATTCATTTCTATGGAGTCATGACATGTTAAGCTAAATTGTAATGGAAGAGTCAAAATGAGGGTCGAAATCCATCGACATGTCATTTCCAGTGACATTCAAAAACAACAATCAAAACAAAACTGAACACCCCTCCACGGATGTATTTTCGTAGAAGCTGTGAACATAGCCTTGCTTCTGGCTCCAGTGCTAAATCTGGGTGCATCATGGGAAATTTGGCTTTTACAGGGGCCCAGCTACTCCCTCAAAAGGTAGCATCTGAGCTGTGGTTTGGAGTCAAGAAGCTGATATCCCCCCACACTTTGCCAGTGACTATGCTGGGAACTTTGTGGCTGACTCAAGTGCCTATAGAGGCAGAGATCCTCTCAGGCCCGACTAAGGTCTGAAAAAGAAATTGTTTTTAGCAAATTCTGCTGTGGGCCCTATAAATGCAATAAAGTGAGGAAAAAAGTGACCAGGGAAAATTTGAGACCAAATTACATATAGGTCTCATTCCTTCTCATTCTTGCATAAAAGAAAAACAAAATGAAGGGTGGCTGGGTAGCTCAGTTGGTTAAGTGTCCGACTTTGGCTCAGGTCATGATCTCACAGCTCGTGAGTTTGAGCCCCACAGCTCAGAGCCTGGAGTCTGCTTCAGATTCTGTGTCTCCTTCTCTCTCTGCCCCTTCCCCACTCATACTCTCTCTCTCTCTCTCAAAAAACAAACATTTAAAAAATTTTTAAAAAATTAAAAAAAAGAAATACAAAATGAAAAACCTGATCATTAAATACTTCCTCAATAAATTATGTTACCATAAAATGTTACAAAGTATAAATATTTAATTATGCATGTGGCTGTGCGTGAGCATCTGGGTACACACACACACTGAATGGAGGGTTGATTCTTAAAAACTTTTTTTTTTAAATACGAAATTTATTGTCAAATTGGTTTCCATACAGCACACAGTGCTCATGCCAACAGGTGCCCTCCTCGATACCCATCACCCACCCTCCCCTCCCTCCCACCCCCCATCAACCTTTTTTTTTAATTGAAGTATAGTGAACACACAATGCTACATTAGTTTCAGGTATACAATATAGTGATTTGACAACTCTCTATGCTATTCTATGTTCACAAGTATAACTACCATCTGTCACCAGGAATGTTGATTCTTGGTAAGCTTATGAAATCAGCAAAGAATGTATTGGGTGTTTTCTACAGCATCTTTTTTGGTCATTCCTTGTCATTCTTTGCCTGTCAAACCCCATGTACCCTATTTACCTCTGTAACCATCATTTCCCACTGAGGCTTGCTTTTCATTTTATGTCAATAAGCACTTTGTAGATGAAATGGCTGTCGAATGCAAATGTGCTCTTCTTTGGATATTTAAAATCTGTAAGCATGATGTTTTACAAATATTCTGTGTAAAGTATCCAGAACAGAAGCACACTAATGCCCATATAAATCCAGTGATTTCCAACTTGCTGATATATGTCCTCTTTACAATATGGACCCTCAGGCCTCATAAGGGTAAAATGATGGAATTTTCTTTGAGACAGCTGACTCTCTCCTCTCTCCCTTTCTTCCAGTGCTCCTTGAAAACATAATAGGCTCAATAAGAGGCCTGACCTTTCAGTTTTACAATGCAAAATCATGGGCCTTCTGACGTTTGTAACTGTGAATACATACCTCCAAAATTACTCCCTCCCTAGGTGTACAGGAGAAAATGAAAAGGTATATCCATTTTTCTCTCAAGGAGAGAAGAGAAATTGTCATTGTTTTTTCTTTCCCTTCACTGTGTAAATTTGTGTGAAATTGTATCTACACTGTGTAGTCACTGTTGTCCTATCTTACATGTGTGTAAATCTGATAATGCCTACTTTTTAATGACAAATAGTGCCTATTCTGTTTTATATTGATATGGGTGAGTCTTTTGTTGGAAGGATTGTTTTGCTTCCCCAAAAGCCTATGGCAGCTTTCTAAGTAAAGCTGTGCTTGTGGGCTTCTGGGTACTTCTTTAGAAAAGAGATGTTTGAGTGGAATGATTAATATTACATGCATTCAGATGGTGATATAGCTGGAAATACATCCCTGTGGTTACCTGTGACTGTTGGCAGACTTTTACATTTTGGAAGGAATGGATATGCCTATGATTTATAGAAGGACTAAGGAGAACCAATGCATTAGAACACTGAATTTCAGTTATTTTTGGTGCATAGTAGGTACTCAGTATGCATTTGTTGAATGAATGAATGTTTGGTGAGTGTGTGGTGGGTTTGCTAGAAGTCTGCCTTTTCAAGGTACTTAGGGGCCTCTTGGGAAAAGGGACCTGGTGTGATGAGCTTGGCTTTGTTGTAATGAAGCCTTGGTTGTCAGAGGAAAGGGATGTTCCAGGTATGATCTAAAGGCTGCGAACTCAAATCTCTCTCTTTCTGGCCCAATTTCAGGAATTCATTTCTGGTTCAATGGAGATAAAGGGATGTGGGTAAAATATGACAAACTTATTCTACTAAAATCACCAAAAAGCAGAAGACCAGGAGCAGTACTATTTTCTGGCTCCTCTGAGTGGCTCTTGCACAGCAGAGAGGTGAGTGTCATCTTTGTCCTCATTCACCATAGGCCAAAGTTTAGCACACTGAAAGTTGTGGTGTGGTGGCAGAGGTCACAGAGCTGCTTGGCAAGAGTGCACTGATTTGTGAGCACATGCAAGGCCTTCCCTGGGACTCCTGGAGATAGATGGGATAACAAGGGATTATTTCATAGAGGACTCTGGTCCTGTAGCAACAAGAAGAGTCAAGAGTCTCTGCAACTTGAGTTGTCATTGTCACAGTAACTATTATACTCTCAGATGGATAAGGTATAGGTGAATTCATATTTAAAAATTTTAAGTTTACTTATTTGTTTTGAGAGACACAGAGACAGCATGAGCAGGGAAGGGATACAGAGAGAAGGAGAGAATCCCAAGGAAGCTCTACACTGCCAGCACAGAGCCAGATATAGAGTTTGAACTCACGAACCGTGAGATCATGACCTGAGCCGAAACTAAGAGTCAGATGCTCAACCAACTGAGATACCCAGGCTCCCCAAGTGAATTTGTATTTTAAAAATAAATATCACATTTGTTCCATTACTCGGTTAGACAGAAAACCTTAGCGCTTGAACCTAGATTCCCTTATAACTGTTTAGAGCAGCCATAATAAGATAAAAATTCAGGTTTTCTCAATCCCAAGCCCATTATGAGCACAACAGTGCAGTCTGCCTGGTGCCAATGAAAAATACTATTCTGTATACCCTTTTCCTTAGACTTTTAAATTTCATTGTTTTTAACAGAGACAAAGGAATATGATATCACCATGATTTTCTAACTATTGCTTCCAAACCAGGATTTCAAGGTAGCTAGCAGCTAGTTCATGGCCTTTACCTCTGTCTCTCCCACTCCTACTCCCCACTCCCATCCCTTGTTAAAATCTTTAACTCCACCACCAGACACCATATGAAACTGAGCTCCATGCATCTGTTTTCTGTCATCCCGGTTGACAGTATATTTTCAGAACTCTGGAATTTCTGCTGTTGCTTAATCTTATATCTGAGAGCAGAATCTATGAAGCTAGGGCAGGAAGCAAAGTCTACACTCTCTGGGATCCTGTCCTAAATTTTGCCTTTCAGAGGGGTGGGAGCAGCTGTCGAGTTTCAGGCTGTCAGGCTACATGCCAAGCTCCCTGGGACATCCAGCAATAAGAACAATGACTTTTTAGGTCTCTGAAGGTGGTTGAGAGTGGGGAGCTGGGGAGAACCTACAATGAAGGTGCCTGGTTTTGAGTGGGTCCCAGTTTTGGAACAGGATGTAGAAAATCAGAACCAGACAATAGTGGAAATGCAGGAAGTGTGGCACAAGTATAAAATTAATTGCAGGAGTTTTAGTTGCTCAGTTGTATAAGTCAGCTTTCTGAGGCCCATAAATTATTGCTTAGAGAACACAGAAGAGAAGGCAAATTATTATCAGGCAGGCATATAGCTCTTTAGACACGTAATCAATTTAAATTGTATTTTCTGCACAATGTACAGTGCTGTCCTTCATTCTCCAAGAGGGTGTTTCTTACTGGGAGCGAGAGTGGGATATAGGGTGAAAAGAATAGGCTTCAGTCCCAGGATATCCAGGTTTTGTCATGATTTTGCTGGTTTGTGATGAAATCTTAATTTTTCCTGACCTCAGTTTCCTGATCCGTAGGATGGGATTGAAAACCACCATAATATCTATCTCCCAGGATTACCATGAGAATCAAATAAATTCTCATGTGAAAGAAACGTATGGCAGTGACAGAGCTGACCTGCCTGGCCCAGTCAGGTTCCACCTAACTTCCCACTCTCAACTACCTTCAGAGGCCTAAGAAATCATTGTTTCATTTTTATCAGGAGGTTCCAGGGAGCTGGTACATGACTGAGACTTGACAATTGCTCCCACCCATGTGAAAAGCAAAATTTAGGGTAGGATGGCAGAGAGTTCACAGACTTGGCTTCCTGCTCTGGTCTCATAGATCCTGCTCCTGGATGTCAGATTAAACCACAGCAAAAATAGTAAAATGTTGCTCTAAAGTTGGTTCTGTAATATGTTGTGCTCATGGATAGAACCCATACATAGTACCCAGAGGCCAGCTCGACTCTTCCTTTCCCAAGTGGAAGAGGCTCCATTCATTTGTGGTATCAGCTGCTTCCTGAACAGCCTGGTGGCTTTGCTTCTGTCAGGCCTTAGACCAAATGAAGAATAATTTTGTGGCACGTGTCAACCTGTCATCAAATAAATTGTCCATGAAGTTGCTTAATGTTGTGGCCACTCTACCTCTCAGAGCCCGTTTCCTCATATGTAAAATGGGCAGGCTTACTGGGAGCACTCAATGAGGAGATGCCTGGCTTGTATGTATGTTCCATAAGTATTAGTTTCAGTGTGGATATAATAAATCTCTATCTAACTTTTTTCTCAGCATTAAATTTTTGTTTTGCTTGATGCAGGTTATGCTTTATTTTCAGGAGTTAAAGAGTGTTTGCAATTCCTTATGTCTGTAGCTCAAAACTATATTATGGTTAGTCACAATAAATATACTTATGCTAGATTTTCTTCTATAGTGAACTCTTCTTCCAATGCTGTCTCTTTGTTCCCCATCTCTTGTTCTTTTTATCCTTGTTTCAGTGATTCTATTATATGTGCCATGGGGGTTGGTTTTTCCTTAGAAGTCAATGCAAACTTTTATGGAACCAGGGACATGAAAGTACTAAGTAAAATGAAGGAAGGCAAGAAAAAAGGAAGGGAGGAGAAGAAGGAAGGAGGGAAGGAAGGAAGGAGGAAGGAAGGAGGGAAGGGAGGGAAGGAGGGAGACAAGATAGATTCATCTGTCTATTTGGCTCACTGTGGTCCTGAAGTCTTTATGAACATTTGTTCAGTGAATGTTTATACTTGAAATCAGCTGCTGGGCCCCTTGACAGCTGCCTCTGACTCCACATGTGGCTGTTTCTCTGGACAGTTTGTTGGAAGGTGGGCTTTCAGGTCTCATCAACAGAGTTTCCCCTTTCCCCCTCCCTCAGACTCCCTTTCTTTCAGCCAGGCAGTCTGCTCTATCAGCTGTTTTGCTGTCAGTCTTTCCCTGTGCCTGTCTAGTTGAGCAATTCTGAGCTAAGCTCAGCAATCCCCCTACTTCCCTGCCCCCACATACTGTTTGTTGATGGACAGGGAGACTGAGTGATACAAAATTAGACTTGAACAAAGCCTTAAGTGCAGACTAATATATGAGATCAAATGTTCCCTGCTGAAGGTAAATGACCCTCTTTAGCCAACGGGTGTCTATTATTTTGTTCTTAAGGTGGGATGTTTATCCTTCAGAAGGGAAGGAACAACTGTTTGGCTTTATTGTCACCTCGTAAACTCAGAGAGAGAGAGAGAGAGAGACTTCTCAAACTCAAGATAAGGTGAGTGTGAAGGGAAAGGTTAATGTCCTTTTCCTTATATGGATACATAAGTCATTCTACAGTTTGTAAATGTCATAATCATTTATCCTATATATTTTTTTTCAGTGTAAATATTGAATGGATGGGTCTTGGCAGGAAGAGGGAACCAGGGTGGCAAATTTTTCTGGCTTCCAGTATCAGTCTTTTTAATGATGGAAAATGGATTAGGGAGAAAGCATATCAATACACAATGCTGAGTCTAATATAGAAACTGGAGCAAGTTGCCAGAGTGCCCTGGGTTGTGTACTCTTGGAACAGAGCAGCCAAGCCCTGAGGGGCCTCCTAAAGGAAGAGTCAGAAATAGAAGCAGACACGCTTGCTGTCGGAAGGCAGAGTTCTCTGGGGGAATGCTGGAAGCAGCAGGGTGACCTATTTTTTCCATTTTGTTTCAGGTCTTCTGATAAGGGTCCTGGAATTCTTGTCCTATATCCACTTGCCATTTGATTGTAAGTGGGCAGGGGTGTAGTGATAGGGTAAATGTGTGTGTGTCTGTGTGAGTGTAAGAGAGATAGATTTGTGTTCTTTACTTCCTTAGTGACTGTTATGTTTCACATTCTTCATTTTGCCTTTAGGATACTATGTGTTTGCAGGAAGCCCATAACTACCCAAGGACCATCTCCATTAATCTCCCTATGAAAGTATGGCTGGCAGCAAAAGACAGACTTTGAAAGTGGAAGTACCATCTACAAAGTACATAGTATCTCAGAGGCAAAGTGAAGAATGTGAAACATAACAGCCATTAAGGAAGTATAGCATATAAAGCTCTCTCTGTCTTGCACACACACACAGGCACACACACGCACTCACATTCACTCATCCATCCCCCACCCCACTTACAATCAAATGGCAAGTGGATTTAGCACAAGAATTTCAAGACCCTTATCAGAAGACCTCAAACAGAATGAAGAAAGTTATTATATCGTATAATCATATAATTTACATACCATATAAATTATAGTATATTATATATACATGCACACATAAATTTTATACATTGTAGTTGCTGTTGTTAAAGTTAGGGTATATTTATATGTATTGTATTATTGTGAAATAAAAAATAGTGGCTGTATAGTGACTTGAGCTTGAATACAGCATGTTCTGCCTATTTTTCTACCTGTGGGATCACACGATAGCTTCATGATTAGCTTCACTAGTAGCCATTTTATGCTCTCAATCAAAGTAGATTCACCAGCTCTCCATTACACATTATCACATGCAGTGCTGTTTGTTTTTTACCTGCTCATGAAATGAGAAATACAATGCCAGGAATTCCTTTAGTAAGACACAAAACCTGAAGGGGCAATGCATTAGCTTCTATCTACCTTGTGTGAATGTATGAAATAAAAAGCTTTCCTGAGAGCAGTTTCTTTCTTTAAAAAAAATTTTTTTTACATTTATTTATTTTTGAGAGACAGAGCATAAGTAGGGGAGGGACAGAGAGAGAAGGAGACACAGAATCAGAAACAGGCTCCAGTCTCTGAGCGGTCAGCACAGAGCCCAATGCGGGGCTTGAACCCACAAACCGTGAGATCATGACCTTAGCCAAAGTCAGATGCTTAACCAACTGAGCCACCCAGGTGCTCCTCCTGAGAGCAGTTTCTAATGGGGAGATGCCATTGAGCATTTGAGTAGTAATAATGCCTTCCATTTGAATAGCATTTTATAATGTACAAAATATTTTCAGATTTCTCACTTATCCTCACCTGCTAAGTTTGGGTCTTTTGGAGTCTCCTGCCATCTTCCACTGGGTTCATAGAAGGCCTCTAGGAATTGCTGTAATTCCTGGAGGACCCTCAGTTCTGGAAGGGGACCTCATTGTTTTTATTACATAAAACTTCAACCTATGTCCTTCTGCTGGGTGATTCTTCTTTCTAAAACAGGCCACACCTTGGTGAAAGCTCCTTGCCTCCCCCAAGACTGAGATCACATAGTCAGAGTAGGCCAACCTTTTAAGAAGAGGTAGAGGGATTACCTTTTAAGTTTTTTTAGAGAAACCAATGCAAGATAAAAATGATCTCCACAGCTTTTCCTACCACAGCCTTGAAAAGGTAGACATAGTCTTTTATGAGAAGTTCCCCCAGGTTAAACCATAGTGTCAGAGGATAGAAATTAAAGGCTATGGCTCTGCAAGACTTGGCCTACAAGAAACAAAAGTGCCCATGTCGCTTGCATTATGGGGGCCCAGAAAAAAAGTCTGTAAGATCTATTGCCAGTCTTTACACACACAGTACCTGAGAGAGTGCAAACCAGATTTCTCAAGACTGAAATCTCAGTTTCTAAATGTTATTTGGATATCATCATACAGATAGAGTAAGGGACTTTATATTCATCTTGTATTGAACTTATTTGCCTCCCAGACTTGCTCCTTTATGCTTCTTTATCCTGGTCAATGGCATCACTATCTACTTAGGCAATTAATATAAAAAATACAGCATCACCTTTGTCATTTTGTTTCTATTCCAAATATACCTTGAAAACCCAACTTGAATTTCATCTTCTCCATGGAGTTTTCCACCAGTACAGTAAGACATTTTTCTATTTCTGTTAAGAAACTTGTTAACAAGCCTGTTATGAATGTCTTGATTTCTCTTTCCCTATCTCCTTCCTAGCACTGGAGCACCTTTGATGCAAGTCTTCATGCCTTCTTCACCTCTGTATTCTTCTGCCTCCAAGTACCTAATACGGTGTCTTAAATATAGCATGGACTCCTGGGACTTTCAGTTTTCTAGAAGCAGGTGTTAAGATACATAAAACAATTTAAACCATTCCCATTGTTATCTTGGCAGCACTCTCCAGTGGTCTTTTTTGATAATCCAACCTCTCAAAATGGAATGCTTTCTGTAGAGTTTAGGTTGCAGGATTCCCCAGTGACACCCAGTCCTCCATGTTCACACTGCCCCCTCCCTGCTGTGTAAGTCTGTCACTTTCTTCTCAATAGTTGTGAAGTTTACAGCCAAGGGAGGAGAGAGGCAGGAAGGGCATGTCTCGTTAGTTGTAGCGGTCATACATGGTTCTCTAAAATGCGTTGCCAGGGCTTCTCATGTTGCCTTATAAGAGACAGCTTCTGCTAACACTCCACCTCTCTGGATAAACTGTTTGCCCTCTTGTAGACACAAGTTTTAAAGAATCATACTGTAGATTCTTAAAGGTATTTAAACAAGATGGCCTTCTGGATCCTCAAGATCCTGTTAAATGTGCGACTTTTGAGCTCAACTCAGCTGGGAAATCTTTTCTTTTGTACAAACTTGGGAAAAATCAATATAAATGGCTGTGAGATACTGAAATGAATCCCTACTCACCCCTGCTGTTTCTTTACATGCCATCTGATTCCTCCTGAAGTAAAAATGGTTTTCGCTTTCATGGAATATTTTACAACGCTAGCTACAGTGGGAACAATTATTTTTCTCTTGGAGGAAAGTAAATGATAATTTCTGAGTTATTCAGATAATGAAGGTGAAAATTTAGTTTCTGGAAGACCTAAAGGTTGTATGCTTTGGGTAAAAGGATCCCCTGGTGGCTATCTGTGGTGAAATCTTTCCACCCTCCTGGAATGTGAGGGATGTGGCTTCTCACAAAGCAATGAGACTGTAAGCACTGACCTCTAATACAGCTCATTGAAAAAAATCCCTTTTTCACAGAATGTTTACACCGAGACTATTTGGCTGTTAAGCAAATACAGTATTTAATAGGCCCAGAGTGATCTGCTTACATAGGAGCCTGTAACAATCAGACAGAGACCATGCCAGAACATTAAGAAATTAATATGTGGCTTAGACAAGCAATGATCCTTGAAGAGAACAACAGTTTGTGGAAGTCAAGACAAATGCCACCTGCTGCAGTGACTCCAGGGGAAGATCCAGGGTATGGTCTCCTCTGGAGCACAAGCAGTTTTCCAGTACCTTGAACAGCCAGCTGAGGTGGAACACTGGAAGAAGGAGTCAACTGTTTGGTTGTTCCCTCGGTAGTCATCTCTTACACCATTGGAGATGACATTGTGCAAGTTGTAGCAGCTGGTGTTTTCATGCCACCAAGCACACTCCCAGTTCTGTGGCACCCTATAGATTCATGTGGAACCTCAGAGGATCTGTGAGAGCCACATTTATCATTTATTGTGTACTTCCTCTATGCCAGCCCCAGCATTAATGTGCTTGGTATACATTACTTCATTGAGTCCCAATGGGAGGGATGCATATCTGTAATCTCCATTTTATAGGAAAGAAAACAGGAGCCCACAGAGGATAAGAGAATTGTCTAAGGTCTCACAGCTTTTCATTGGTGGAACTAAGACTCAAACACTGATTCTTTTTAGTTCAAAGCCACTAAATTAGAACCCTCACTCTATGGTGATCAGAAGAAGGTTAGAGAGTTGCTGGATAAGTGACTTCGTATGAACAAGTCATTGTAGGGGTGCAGACATGCTAGTGAGGTTAAAGAACCTCAGCTTTGATGATCTCCAGGGACTGCATCTTTTCTGAGGTGACAGGAATTTTCCTGACTGTTGCCACCACCACAACGACGTAAAACAGCAGATATTTGAGCAAACACTTATTGATTTGAAATGTTTGACTTCTAAACCTACTCCCATATGACACACCTCCCACATAAAACAGAGGAAATTTCTAATATACTCTATCACTGCCTTCTAAGGCTGGAAATAATTGTGAGGGAAAAAAGTTAACATATAAATATTCCCAGGTATGACACCCTTCTGTCAATTTGTTCAGATCCTGGACTTTGTTTTACTAATGGGGACAATGGGTGATGGAGGAAAAAACTAACTGGGTTTTCCCAGTAAAGCCTGAAAAGAGTCATACAAACACTTGGTGGGGCTTGGTGGGGCTTGGTGGGGATGGAGAGAGCTGATTTGGAGCAGCTGTGATGATGAGTGCATGGTGAGGTCATGGAGAGGAAAAGAGAACCCCTTAGATGTCAGTTTTGTCACGATCGGCTAAGCTTTGTTAGAATTGATTTTTGTTTCTCTTGGATCGGCATTCCTAGGATTTGCCCATGAGGCACCCGGGTTATGGTTATTTAAACTAGGTTATTAAAAATGCTACTCTCACTTGTGTACAACCCTTTACAATTTAGTAACCATTATTGCATTCGATTCCCACGATAACATTAGGATGTCGGGAGGACAATACAAGTGAGGTCAATTCATAGATGGGTTTGTAGAGGTTTTAGAGACATTCCTGCAATCACACAGCTTTTAAGAAGCAAGGCCAGTACAAGAGCCCAATTCTCTGATACTTCCGCCAGTAGCCCCCTCTGAAGGCTTCCTTTAAGAACACAAGAGCAGAAGATAGGCCATATGGGGTCAATCTGATGGTTCACCCCACCAAATATTTCGTTTGAACAGGCTGGAGCAGGGGATGTTTTGTAAAAGAGTGTGGCAACTGCCTTTGAAATATCAAAAGTTGGGATGCATCCAGACACCTCAAACCTCTTTTCAACAACCAGTAAGAGATTGGGCATCGCAATTTTTCCAAACCCTTCTTGAACCTATTTACATTTCTTGGCTTGTTCAAGTCTTTGGGAGTAACAAGTTCCACATGTCTCCCACCTGCTGTGTGAAGAAGTACTTCCTTTGGTTATTATTTTAAATGACTGCTTTCCAGGCTTAAGTGCTCCCGTACCCAAATCCCTTCCCCAACCAGTTATAGTCCCCAGGATGCAATGTCTGTCTGGCTCACAGCCCCTGGCATGCACATTTCTGCTGCTGTTGACGTGCACGTGGTGGTTTTATCTGCAGTATCACAGCATGAGCAATATTTGTCCATAGGCTTGTTTTGGGGTGCAAATACTGCCTGTGTGCTAAGAGTAAAAATTGGAATGTGGCTTTCCCCCACAGTGCCCTGACAACTTGGTAATGTGAAAAGAAAGATCACTGTTACAAAACTTTTCCCTTTTCTGCGACTATGTCCTTCCAAAAACCTTCACTGCTCTAAGGAATTCCATGCTTCTCCAAATGAAATAACTACAAAATCATACTTGCATGAATGTGCTATTCTGGTTTGAATCCTTTCTAGCGACTGACCTTGTTAATGCAAACATGTTCATATGGTTAAGATTAATGAGTCAATTATTTTTATACAAGCTATCCCTCATGTAGGCTGTTTTCCTTGACTTGACTATGTTAATTAATAAAAAGCATTCAATCCTCCTTCCATTGCAGTTTGTGGTTAATCAGGTGCAATTATCAATAGGGTTATGGTGAATGTCTATGTGCTCAGGCATCTCTAATGAAAATAAGATATATTTGGCTATGAAGAGAAGTACTTAAAGTTTCTCTTCAGTGAATGCTTCCAGACGGAAATAAGGCTATGGATCTTGGAAGGCACAGCCTGCCATTATAAATATAGTTGTGTTTTTAATTAAATAAATACTGAAACAAATGTGATTGAATATGAGATAATCCATTCATGTGGATATTATTTCATGTCATGCCTTAAGTTAATACTTCCTAGGGCTTGGCCGGGCTCTTGCTAGTTGAAGAGTGGAATATGCAATAAATACACAAAGGCTTGTGTGCTCTCAGTCTACCTGCACCAGAGCTGTGAAATGACAACTTTGCTTTAGGAAAGTCCAAGATAAAAAAATTTCTAATTTGCAGAGAAATTTGAGTAGGAATTATTGACATCATCATCAAAGGTTTTCTTGTTCTGTGGGTGGTTGTAAAGGAGTAAATTTACATAAAGCAGTTTGCTGAGTGACTGCCATATAGTAAGCAGTTAGAATGTTAATCATCTTTATTACTATTATCAATGTGGGTTTTTTGTTGTTTTTATTTTTGTTTTTTGGCTTAATGAAAATTTGTTTCTCACAGTTTTGGAGGCTGGGAAGTCCAAAATCAAGGTGTTGTCCAATTTGGTTCCTGGTGAGGGTCCTCTTCCTGGTTTATAGATGGCCATCTTCTCCTTGTATCCTCCCATGGTATAGAGAAAGATCATCTCTCCTATGTATCTTCTTACAAGAGCACTAATCCCATGCATGAAGGCTCCATCCTCATGACCTCCCAAAGGCCTCACCTCCAATACTATTACATTGAGGATTGGGACTTCAACATATGAATTTTGTGGGAACACAAACATTCAGCCCCTATAACCATTATTACCAATGTTCTCTCTTAGCACTCTTAATATATGGATTTGATTATGATATCATTTGTCAAGGACACAACTCTTATATGAAATGAAACATGCTTGAGAACAGTTTTGTTTTTCAGATGACATAGTTGAAACAAGAGTTTCAAGACCCCTGTGTAGTTGCTAGATACCAAGTCTTTAACAAAAGGACTAAGTTGAATTGGTGAGTTCCTGGACTTGTGCGTTTTGAAGATGGATAGGTGAATTTAGTGAATGGTCAGTTTGCCTTAGTTTAGATTAGAATACTGTGGATTTCAAAATGTCATTAGCTTTTGAGATCCTGAGAATATTTTTAAATACTGAAATGTTATCTTCAGGGGAGATAGTTCATTAAGGCTGTTTCTATATACATACAAAATGAATGGCTGCCATTAAAATTTTACTCCTGTCTGTTGCCTGAAATTACCTTGAACAAGGACAGCCATTCATTGCCCAGGGAGAGCTAAGGCATGGCATGCTTGTGGAAACAAGACATTCAATTCACTCTGAGGTGTAAATGACTGCTACTAGAACACTTCCTGATTGCCCTTCATGATGGGAGAGAGGGAGAGAGAAGAAGGACACTGAGAAGCTAAAGAAGAGCTTGTGAAGCTGAGGACAAACCTCATAAACTTAATAAGACTAGTTCACTGTATCTCTAAGAGTGCAGGATTGCCAAAGAGGTTGGAAATCTTCCTGTGATGCCACTCACTCAAAAGGCATTCACTAAATACTTAATCTGGGCAAGGTGCATGCTGAGTGCTGGAGTTATAATGAGAAAGCATTGGTAAAGTTCCTGCCATCAAGGAGCTTGCAGTTTATTGGAGGCAGATGGCACAGATATCTAGCCAAATGCTGCATTAGGCAGAGCAGTGCCAAGTACAGTGGGACACAAGTGAAAAAATGGTTGATTTGACATGACGTCACAGTGGTATATTGCAGCCAGTTTATATCAGCTCATGAAGCTGTGTGTTCAGTGACGTCATGTAGGTAGCTTAAAGTTAGTATTAGCAATGGGAATATTAGCACTATTTCAGCTGCTAAACACTACAGATTAGGGTCCCCCTCTCCAATATCCCCAGCACTGCTACAGAGAGATAGTTTTTAAACATTTCTTAGCATACTACTGCCCTGGGTGTGGAGCGGGTATATAAGGAGAGGTATTACAGATAAGGGGATTATTGGGCCAAATCTTATAGACCAACTGGACAAATAGCCATTATTAGACTTTAGGAGAGGAGTTTAAGGGGTTTTTTTGGGGGGGGGTAGGAATTTTTTTAAAAGATGGGGGAAAATGGGACTTGTATCAGATACATTTTTGCTGATTATAAACTGTAGCCAAAGTTTTAATCATCAACTGATCCCTGAAGTCACATTCTAAGTTTTATTTGTCTATGTGTTAATACACACAACCTTGCACATGATAAACATGTATGTATCTTGCATAAATGGAATGCATGTTGATATTCCTCAATTATCCTATCTGGATGGCCTCAACCATTTTCACTAACTATATGTCAACCATGGTGCTGGGCATTCTATGTAATTTTATATAGACACTTAAGAGAAGAAGAAACCAAGCACTGGAGAGGTTAAGAAATTTGTCCAAAGTCACAGAGCTAATAGCAATAGAAGCAGTATTTAAACCTAGGTATTTTGCTTCTAAACCCCACATTTTTTCAACTGTCCTACATTTCTTTTTTTTTTTTTTAATTTTTTTTTCTTAACATTTATTTATTTTTGAGACAGAGACAGAGCATGAACAGGGGAGGGGCAGAGAGAGAGGGAGACACAGAATCTGAAACAGGCTCCAGGCTCTGAGCTGTCAGCACAGAGCCTGACGCGGGACTCAAACTCATGGACCGTGAGATCATGACCTGAGCTGAAGTTGGACGCTTAACCGACCAAGCCACCCAGGCGCCCCTACATTTCTTTTTAACTCAGGGGCCATTTGTTACCTGTGGATGACAGTAAGTACTTTGGGGGTAAGAGATCATCAGGGTCTGTGGACATGAAGTAGATGGTCTTTAGCTTAAAAATTACTGGTTTATGGGATATTGCATCCTCTGTATTTGACTCCTTTGGTGACATTTACATTAGCACCTTGGATGATCTATGATGACCTTTTCTATGGACTCCTAATCTGAAATGCAGCTTGACACACTTATATAGTATTCCAGAAGGCTGAAGGATGAGGTTTGGATTTCTTTTCCTATTCCACCTTCAATTCACTTACCAAGAAAAGATCTTTTAGATCAAAACACTGTATCTTCCTAACCATAGAAAAGATGTCAGACAAAAATGTTGAGAGATAATTTTGGATGTGGTGCACTTGAATACTGCATTCAAGGGCCAAATATGACAGAAATAGGGGTTAGCATTATCTATAAGTAAAAAATGGAATACTAAATTTTGGTACTTCAACAGCTTGCTGCATGCTATTTAGCCAATTTTATGACCTCTGAGTTAGACTGTACACTATTTTAATTCCATTTTCCAGACCAGGAAATTAACTCTTACTCCTTAAGTCATAACCTGAAGTGACTTAACACTTGTGTATATTGCATTCAAAATCTCATAATGGTGGAAAACAATACAGAAGAAATCTGCACAGAGTTGCATTTTGCAAGTGAGGGATTAAAAGCTTGAAGGGATAGGGTTAGTATTTAGATATTGCCATAACATAAAAATCTGTAGGGTATAGGGACCTTGTGGGTAATTTCTGGATAACCAGTAGTTAAAGGAGCAGCAACTGGATCCCCTTATATTACCCTGCACTAATAGAGTTCTTGTTTGCAAACAATCAAAGACTACTCTATTTAAATTAAAAAGAGGACAACAAGTTTGGGTAGTAATCAAGTGACACAAGGCATGGCTGAGGCACTGTCATGGGAGGATCTTGCTGAGGACACTTGTTCACCAGCTGGGGACTCTCCACTGCTGCTGACACTAGAGTCAGTGGACGTTCATCATGCTGGTAGATTGTGTCTCCCTTAGACACTTGCTTCCCTGCTTCTGGATCATTTAATCTGTCACAGCCACCATGAAAAATCTCTGATGATCCCACACTTGTATGTATGTATGTATGTATGTATGTATTCATCCATCCATATATTTTTTTCCTTTGTTTCTTTTCAAATTTTTAAATTCTAGTCAGTTAACACACAGTGCAATATTGGTTTCAGAAGTAGAATTCAGTGCTCATCATAACAAGTGCCTTCCTAATAGCCATCACCCATCTAGTCTGTCCATCTATTCATTCATTTTTTTCACACTACTCTTTTAAAGATCTATGGGAGCATGGGGTGAACATCTAATAAGTGATATCAAATCACACAGCCGTACTCTAAGATTCCTGGGAGGAGACAGCAGGACTATTTTTCTCTTATTTTCCCAACAGGAATTGAACTCTGTCTCCTACAAATTCTGTGATTCACTCAAATAGGAGTGGAGTTTAGATGTTGGGCAGTCCTAAATAAGTGATGTTTCCTCTATAAATTCTAATATGCATAGAAATGTGCCTAAAAGAAGCTGAGATGGCTTTGTTTATATGGAACACTGTTCAAACAACACATACTGTTATACTAATGGCAATGAGTGTAATTATGACACATTTATTTCTCTAAATCCATGGCCCTTCTGAACCTTTTATGTACACAAAGTGAATTTGTCTAAGCTCTGGATTTGTCTGATTCAAGCAAAATCTCACATGCAAGCTAACTTCTTTCTCACTGTGTGGCTTTGCAATTCAGAAGATGTAAAGAGGTTTTCCCTGGCTTTCAGCCTCCCTATCTATTTTGATCATGAAGGTTAATAATGCTGAAAAGCACTCAGAGTATATAAGGCCTCCGAGGAAATGAGAGCTCTATGTTTTATGGCTGGGACATGACTGGTAATGTATCTGCCAAGAAAGTTGCCATTCAGAATGCAGCAGTGAATATTGGATTCCATAAATACTCCACCACATCTCCCTTCCCCCACCCCAACCCACCCCCTTGCTTCCCACTTGGGAAGGGAGCATACAGAGCCCAGATCTGAGCATACTGGTAGCTTCTGTCTTTGTAGGGCTCTGCCAGTGTTGGTCAGTGGCTTACCATCCTGGTTGCACATTGGAATTGCCTGGGAATTATTAAAAGGTCTCATGTTCAGGTGTCACCCTAAACCAATCAAATTAGAATCTCTGGGAAGAAACCCAGGTGTCAGTATTTTTAAAGCTCCCCAGGTAATCCTGATGAGCATGGAGGATTGAGAACCACTGTGTAGCACAAGCCCCTAATGTCCACACTAACCAGGCTGACTTCAGAATGGAAAAACCAGGCAGTAGAAATGGATTGCACTCCAGTTTTCTAACTGTGTGGTCCTGGGCAGGTTACTTTAGCACCCTGGCCTTCAGCTTCCTTGCCTGTGCTAATCTCTGCTTCACAGTATTTTGAGGGAGGATTATATAAGAAAATTCATTTCAGTTTCTTAGTGTATTACCTGACACACAGTAAGGGTTTAATAAATCCTAGGTAGCTTTATTATTGTACAACACTTAAGAGTTTTCAGAGCATTCCCATATCTGCTATTTCTCTAGATTTTAGACATCATTCTTTGTTATAAGATGGCCTGGAATTTATGGCCCCATTTTAGAGATGAAGACACTGATCTGGAAGTGTTAGTGAATTGCTGACAGTCATACAAGTTGTGTCTTGATAGTAGGACTAGAACTTGATTTTAGGTCCTAAGTCCCAGACCAGCATTTTTTGCATACCATGAGTTGTCTTACAGAGGGGGTCAAATGAGAAGGTAAGTGAGGATAACATGGAATAAGTTGGGGGGCGGGTGTCTCTGCTGACTGTAGATAGCGGGAGAAGAGATTGTTACAGGGAAGTCCCTGTGTCTTGGATTTAGCTTCCATGTATTGATGTTATAATAGTAATGATTGTAGAATTTGTTCAAGCAACTCTCTGATCTGACTCACACTTCCCTCTTGGCACATTTATAGAGTTTGGGAGTTGAGGGAGGGTAGTAGAAAGTGATCATACACCACCTGTAGGAACAGGACAGGGGTGGGAGTGTAGCTTAAAAGGTCATCATGTTACTTTGAGCTTGAATCAGAGATTGTGACTATTATCTAATGTGTGTATGTGTTTGTTATAGTCTTATATAAGCTTAAGAAAAGAGACAAAAATAAAAACTAGGAAGTATAGGGACAATTGTCAGAGTAGTGGGAAGTTTGGCCTTCAGAATCCATCAGAGCTAGGTAACCCTATTACCTGTGCCTTGAGGAAATGACTTAATTGCTCTGACGCTTGGTTTCCTCATCTGTAAATTGGGATAACAATGACACTTAGCTCCTAACATTTTAGGAAAGATTAAATGAGTGAAATATGCTAAATCCTGAGTCTAGTATGAGATGTGTGATTAACTCTCAATGAATGTTGGTGTGGTGTATCAATCAATCAGCCAATCCATCAGTCAGTCTGGGATGGAGTTCTAAGTCTGGAAACCCGGACACAGGTCCACACTCTCTTCACATACTTCTGAGACCTCAATGATGTCAGATCTACCTGTTTCTCCAACAGTCTCTCCATCCATGTGATGGCAAAAATTTACTCTTGTTAAAAATAATTTCACTTATCTTATTAAATGTCACCTGAGAAAAGTTAGGGTGAAGTTGTCCTTGTAGGAGGGAGGAGAATCTAAGTTCTTAGATGTATTATTTAAACACAAATTCCATAAACTTAAAATGGCCTGAGGGTAGTTATTGTTTTTCTTAATAGTTAAAAGTTTTTGTTCAATTTGATCTCCCATCTATTCAGTTAAAAAGCATACTTTTTTTTAATATGCAATATTTATGGATGGATGTAATATCATATTGACATGATAGTCATTTCCGGGCTTTCCAGATCTGTTATTTTATTTGCCCTAATGCAATGTCCTTTGGCCTGTGGCTCTTTCACAAAGTGTACTAATGACAGACAGCACTTTATGGGATGGATTTCAAAATGTAACATCTTTTATATCAGCTTGCATGCTAGACAGTCGTAAGAGCACCTTGAGAGTGAGAAAAAGAGAAGGCTGATAGTGAATTATGAGCCATCTCCATGTGAAGGGTTATTTTGAGGGGGAGGCTGGGAGTAAGGTGTGCATGGATAAGAGTGAGGGTCTTAGAGTTAGCTTCCTGTGGACCTTGTATCCTGGCAATTACCACTTACTGGCTGTGAGGACTGGACTAAGATACTTCTCTACACCCTAGATTTCTCATCTGTAACATGAGAAAATAATAGTAAAAGTCTTGTGAGTAGATGAGAGAATCCTTTTAAAGTGCTTAGTGAAATTCTTGTACATATAAAGTATTTTTAAAGTTGTCTAATGTTTAACACCTGTATACACTGATAACTTGTTCTTTAATGTTATTTGGCACAGAATCAGAACAAACAGGAGTAAGCTAATATTTACTGGGCATCTTTTAGGTTTCAGGAACTTTACACATTATTTCTTCAGATATTCCTCCCAAATATTATGTGATACAAATTCTTAGTCCTATTTCACAGATGAGCAAATTGAGACTCACAGAGGTCAATTTGTTTAAGATCAACACAATTAATAAGCTGTAAAATCTAGCTTTCAACTTGATGTATATGACCCTAAGACCCATGTTTTTTTCTCCTAAATTGAATAGCACATATTGAATGAGATTAGAAAAAATGCAACCCACTTACCATTATGTTTAGTCAGCATCAAATCCAAGATACAAATGATGATTTTATTGAATAAGCCAGTTATAGGGATCATGGAGACCCAGTAATGACCCAACCAAAAAATGCTTCCTTCTACTTGAGATTAAACAGCCAACCAAGAAATGTACTAGAATCTCCTTCTGCAAGAATTCTCTAAAAACAGGACAGGTGATTTGTCTCTGCCTGTTTTATCACTGGCCTTCAAGGGGACAATGGAAGAAAAACAGCCTTTTGGAATTCTTCCTCATCTATTCTATCTCTGCAGTATGTTGCAAAAGCTATTTCTTTCTATTGCTAAGCAAAATCTGAGAGTAACTCAGCACATAAAACAGTGCGTACTACTAATAACTAATATTTGTTACTAATACCTAACATTTGTATAAACATTTTAGAGCTTCTGGAGCTGCTTGAAACTCATATCAACTACAGGAAGAAGGATAGACAAGTATTATTCCTAATCGCTTTACTTTTCATCTCAAAAAAAATTGGAAGCTCAGAACTTAAAGAATTTACCCCATATCCTGAGGACAATAAGTAACCAAATTCAAACCTGAGTCTGTCCAACTCCAAAGCCAGAGCCCTCAACCTAAGACTTCCCTGCTCAAAGTAGGATCCCTGGACTAGGAACACCAGCTGCTCCTGGGTCTTATCAGAAATGCAGGATCTTTGATCTTGCCTCTGACCCATGGAATCCAAATCTACAGTTTGGCAAGACTGCCTTGTGATTGGACTATTTGAGTAATCTCTGAGAAGAGCAATCAATGATTCTTAGGCAATACCACCTCCCACATCTGTAGCATTAGTATTAATCATATTAGCCTGAAAGCACAAGGCTGCCCATAAGAAAGAATTCAGTGGCCTCCCACTGAACATTGCCCTCTCCTCCCTTTAAATAATGGGAAGTGATTTACTTTTAAGCATAAAGCAATCTTGCTTTTATTTTCTCTTGCTGGTATCTTTGAGTCATGTCTTGGGAGTCTGAAATGACTAAGTTCAGGTGGGTGGTAGAATTTGCTCAGATAGTAGTGCTTACTCAGGTGGAAAGGGAGTCCAGACTGCTGGGCATGGAACCAGGAAGTACTCTGGTCCTGAAAAGCATATCCTGGGGGTTGACATAAGCTATAGTTGGCTTTATCTGAGAACCTTGTCCAGGTTTTAAAGCAGTTCTTTGTGGCTCACTTAGAAATGGGATATACTGAGGCCAGATGCCCTGCATGAGGGAACCCTCTTCAAACAACATCTGGCTAGCATCATTCAACCCCAGAAAAGCCCCAGAGAGCCTGAGCTGGCCTTCCTTGCCCAATGCCTGGACTTTCTTTTCTTTAGAGAGCCAGCTGTGTTTTTAAGAAATGTGTGCTGTTTAGATGGGCTCCCTCAGTTATACAGCACTGCCTCCACTCCTAGGAGAAGTGTCCAGGGAGGTCCTGGCAGCCTGCTGGCATTGTGACCCTGGCCAGCAGACTATCTTCTTCCCAGGATGCCTCTCCATACTCTATCAGATGATGCTGGTGAGTGAGGAAGAGCATGCTTTAGCACATTTTTGATCTGATGTAAAAACAAGGAATTTATGAGCCTGGTGGTTTGAAAAGAGGGCCTAGGGAATCATTACTGAAAGCATAAAAGACTAATTTTCCCCATAAAGTGGCAGCAATAAATGTCCTGTAAATATAGGCCTCCACTGACTCCTTCTTCAAAAGCATATTTTTACCCTCAATCCAGTAGAGTCTATTTCATGTTTCAGGAGAGTAAATGACATAGACCTAGTGGCTACTTTCACATGCCTGAAGTAAATCCATATATACTAAGGCAAGGGAGAATAACCCAGGGGGACACAGTCAGCTCTAGCTGCCTCCAGTCTGGGAAAGAAGGAAGGAAGGAACAGTGTGGAAATGAGGAAGAGAGGCTGGCAAAGGAGCAGTGAACAAAGCCACCAGTCTGTGCAAGTCCAGAAAAGTAGCAATGGTGAAGTTGAGGCATTGTCTTCTGAAATTCCAGGAGTCTGGGAGGATTCTTTTGATGTTTGAACTTTGGGAAAACCCATATTTTCACAATATCTATGTATGAAAATAAAGCCAAAATTTGAATGTAAGTTCTGTTGCTCCTCAATTTGTACATATAACAAAACATTTGAAATTGAGTTTTGGAAAACTTTAACATTTTTATTTACTTGTGCATGGTCAGCAGCAGATCAATGAACAGATGCTGAAGTTTTGGCATGTCAGCTAGGAAGAGGATCCTTGCTTCTCTGAGATGCTGAGAGATTGTGGCAGCCCAGGCAATGGGTTCATGGGGAGGGGCTACTTACTGCTCATAGGCTACATCTGTGGGTGGGTGGGGGTGGGGAGTGAAAGCCATCTGTGCTGGCTTGGTGGCCAAGCAGAGGAAGGAGCAATGTGTTCCTTCATTATCAGTAAGGAGATCTCTATAAGCAGTAATAATAGTTTAAAAATGAAAAAAAAAAGAGAGTTGGCATATAGAATGTTTTAGATTATTTATAATCTATAAACCTACAAATATTTATTTTTCAGGTTTTGATTTCTGGGAGTAAGACGTAGGGTAACTAAGGAGTTCCAGACTGGGATGATCCAGGAACTAGGTTCTGGATGCTAGGTATTGGGGTGGGGGGTATAAAATTACAGATAAGCTGCAGCTGCTATCATCACTATGTCACCTGGCTAAAAAGCCCACCTTAAAAGGCAGACTGACACAGGGGTGGGAGGAAACAGCTTAGACCAAGGAGTGTAGAGCCAGACATGCTTGTTCAAATCTCACTTCCACCACTTAGCAGCTGGGTGACCCTCAGGAAGACATTTACTCTGCCCATGCTGGAGATTCCTCATTTGTAAAGTTCGGGTAATAGTTAATATTTGTAAAGGACTGACAACAATGCCTGGCACATTGTAACGTCATAGGTTGTTGAAGTTGGCTTCACATATATGTTGGCTACTAAGTTATTATGAGCTATATAATATATAATGAGTTATCATGAGTTATGTATCCCTTTTTACTTGCTATACATCGTATGTGGGAGAATATGTCTCATAATAAATGGGCTATGTTGTTTTTCCACACACACTTTGGAGGCATTGCTGACACAAGATTGTGTTTATTTTTTAATCAATGAAAAACAGACATTTTTCAGATGAACTAAATGATTGTTAATACAATTCTGGAAAATTGGCTTCTCCCTCCCCCACTGCATCATATTCTGGTACTTTTAAGGTGACTTCACTTGAGATGACTGAGGATTAATTGGGTTTTCTGGTGACTGTGCTTAAACTTCTGATGCCTGAGTTTTTATTTTTTCTACTTTCCCATTTTTCTAATGTCCAAACTGTGATCCATCCTCTTGCTGAGGTGCCTTCATTCATGGGCACTTTTCCAGCTGCCTTGCAGACTGTCCTTACCCTGTGGGACTCATGCTTCCTCATTCCACAGGAGGAACATGTCTTAGTCTTCATGCTCTCAGTCACCATCTTTTTCCTCTTCTTCCTCCATGACATTCCATCTCCCCCCACACTGGAGTCTTGCTCGGTCTCCTGCACTCTCAGAGGAGGAACCTCTGACAGACTGTCTCTGAGAGTTATATGAGATGCTAGGAAGTGAGGGTAGGGTGCTACCAGGCATGGTGTAGGGCAGGTTGATGCTGGGGAAAATCACTTCTGTTTCTGAGACCACCACACCCACACTTGCTTTTAGGTGAAGGATGGGAGGGATAAGCCTGCCACTCTGGAATCCTGAGAAACAGGTTGTGTTAGAGTATCCGCAGCAAGTGCCTCAAACTGTAATGCCTGAAGTTCCAAAACCTCCCACAAAAGACCACCAGAGTCGTAAGTCAAAGCCAAGCGGCAAGGGTCGTTTATTGCAGGTTCGAACCTGGTCCTCTGCGCACTCGTCGCCGGTGACACAAGAGGCCACGATTAGGGTTGGTATAGCGTTTTTATAGACAGAGACAAATAGCACAGGGGAGGTTTTTACTTGTGGCGGGAGGAAGAAAGGAGGAAGAGGGTAGGTGAGGAATGTGCTAAGCAAGCAGGTTTACAGAAGCGAGAAATGCCGGTTAGTTTGTATACAATCACTCATTCCATTACATATCAGACTACATTTAGGAAGTTTTACAGCCCATTCTACAGCGGGTTACAATCAGGAAAGGTCTCACAATGCTCATAGCAAACAGCAAGCAAAACAGACTTCTCAGCAATTGTATTTCTTATCAAAGATCCATAATAAGCAGAAAAGAGAACCTAGCTTTAAACTAAGGCAGGGCTGTCATTTGGATTCAAAGCTGTTCCTTTCAAAACAGTTCTTTGGATTATAGGGGATTTTAAAAAAGGATAGGAGATGTCCCTCAGCTATAAGTATGTAAATCATCACAAAACTGTTTTGTTAAGACTGAAAACAATTAGGAGAACCTTGGTGTCTCAGTTCACTAAGGTTAAGCATCTGAGTCTTGATTTCAGCTCAGGTCATGATCTCATGGTGGTTCATAGGTTCAAGCCCCAAGTCAGGCTCCACACTGGGTGGATCCTGCTTGGGATTCTCACTCTCTCACTTTCTTTCTGCCCCTCCCCCTCTCCTGCACTCATAAATGCAGGTGCCCTCTCTCTCTTTCAAAATAAATAAATAAACTTAAAAAAATAATGAAAACAATTAAGAAAATCATGTTCTAAATTATTAATCATGGTCTATAAGAATAAAGGAGAATAGAGATAGAGTGAGGGATGGTGGCTTCAATGAAAGAGTGAGATTTGAAGGATGAACTTGGTTTAGGTAGGGGGACTTGGACAGGGAGGAGGAAACATTCTAGGTGACAATGGAATGTGTGGGGTGTTTGGTATGGTGTTGATGCTGGTTCAAAGGGCTCCAGGTGGGGTGAAGGATATAATAATAGCAAAATACACTTAGAAAAATATAGTACTTCTGTTTCCTAAGCGAATTTACATGCAATATCTGCTTGGAAATGGAATTGGTTAGGTTGGAGATCACAGGATTTTGCTAAAGTGAGATAGATCACAGATCTTGAAAAAGTGGAGTGCTTCTGCCTACCCCAAGTGGAATCAGAAGATGGGTTTGTCTGGCTCTTTTACCTTGAAATCATGGATTCTTTACCAAAAGGGATCAGTCTTAATTGAACCATTCTTCAAGTATCTGGGATCGCAGCCTCAGTTTATTGGCTCTATGCTTCTGTTTCCCTTCCATTTCATAACCCAGCTTTCCTTTTGCTTTATTTCAGATAACTCACCTTGGATCCAAATGTGAGCTCAGGTAGAGAGTGTGAAAGACCTGTACCAGTGCTCTTTCTTTCACTTGCCTTTAAAAAAAAAGATGGGTCCATCTGTTTATAGACTATTGGAAATAATGATCAAGTTTCTTTATCTAGGAAGAAGCACCTGGTAATATAGTTGGGTCTTTTTAAAGAAAAAAGGAAATGCATATATTAGCCTGACTTCATGCGTTATTATTTGCCATCATTTTCAAATTCTCAGAGTGCTGTCACCCACCCCCGAGGATCTCAATTGGGCTGATATTGGCACGGATTCAGATTACATTAGTGTAAATTTGGGTTTTCCACGGCCTGCTGCTTCATAACTATCAGTGGTTCTGTCCCCATTGTATCATTAGCACCTTCTTCCTCCAGGTGCTGACTAGGGGCTGCTGAAAGCCCCCAAGCCTACAGCAATTTACACCTATTGACTCTCCCTGCAGCTAATTCATCTTCATGATCTGTCAAATTCTTCACTCAACTCTTAACTCTCTCACTACTTTTATGGAGTTGGTTTGTCCAGAGTGCATTGATTTTTGAGCCTTATTATAAGGTTAGGGAGGCAAGGGACTTTGCAGATCATCATTTTGACATCTTCTTTCTGGACGATATAAGTGAAGGTCAAAGCAGTTAAGTGACTTCTCTGAAATCACACAGGAAGGAGTAGAGGCAGAGCCGGACCTACATTCTGTTCCCCCTAATCCTCGTTCCATATTCTTCCAATTACCTTGACTGTAGCTTGAGACTAGGTAGGGACTGCCATGACCCAATCAGCTCTTGGATATGTGGTCCCTTGAGATGGAGGCCACAGCACTGAGGGATAATCTCTAGGTTGAACTGTCACATTTTAATATAATTGAAAAAAACTACAATCAATGGTTGTAGAAATTTTTATAATGTTGTGACATGTATTACCCTTACAAGACTGTACTCATACACTATATTTATTTTACCATAATGGGTCAAATGGTCACTGTTCATTTTTTCTTTCCTTTTCTCTCTGCATCTGGTCAGTCATCAATCCAGCTGAGCACTGCCCCTTGAAAGCATTTCTCAAATTCTTTCCCCAGTTCCTGCTCCAAAATCTCTCTCCTGTTTCAGATCCCAGTGACTGCAATATCATCTTAGCTGGTATCCCTGAGCCCTCCACCCTTGACCCCGTAAATCTGTCTTCCACACTCATTTCAGAGTCATGGGCTAAAACTGATCCTATCCTTTCTCAGCACGTCTTATAGGTGATGACTTCTCACTTAAAGAAGTCTCCCAATGGGGCTACAGAGACTCTCCAAGGGGTACATGCACTTGGATGGATTTTAAAAAATCAATTTCCAGGTCTTTAATATCCAAAAGAGCTTGCAATCACAAGATTCTTCTACCCGTTACAAAAGATAGGCTTTTTACCCATCCTAAATCTTGCTTTGGTACATTGCCCTAAGATGTAAAAACCTCTGAATATCAAACAAAAGGATAAATTGAAATATTGGCTTTTAGAAAAAACTTCCTTGTTAATCACCATACCTTGATCTGTCGACTGAAACAGTAAAAGGTTAATGATGCCACTTCTTTTGAATGTAACTGGAATGCATGGGGGCTATCACATTTTCCCAGATAATTGTATAAAAACTAAGGATACATATTTTACATGATTTAGTGTGCTATATCAACAGGGTAGTTAAAATCTATTTATCAAATCATAAAATACAATATTTGTTTCATAAACAGTCAATTCTCATCTTATTTCACTTTATAAAATGTTTAACATTTTCTGTGTCCTTTTGTTTAAAAAAATAAACTTATGATGAAAAAGTTTAAATATGTGTGAGAGGTAACATAGTTTCTTTCTCTCCTCAAATTTTTATTGTGACAAAATTTTAAACATACAGAGAAGTTCAAGGACTTTATACATAAGTACAGTATATGCACCACTTAGATTCTATAAACTTTTAATATATTTGCCTTACCATGTATCTAGCCATGCATCTATGCATCCATCCATCCACCTTGTGTTTCTATGCAATTCAAACTAAATTTAAGACATGAGGCACATAGTTTTTTAGTTATTTTAGTGGGTATATGAGCAGAAAAAGTTTGAAGACCATGGACTTCCAGAAGAGAGCCCAAACTCCTTAGCTGGCTGTCTGTGGTGGGCAATACTGAGCCTTGGCCAACAGCAGTTTTGTTGTGCTTCCCTTTTGTGCTTTGTCCTTGGCATCTGCTGCATCCAGTGCTCCAGTAACAGAAGTGCCCTTGCACCCAGCTGATTAATGAGTCTTTGTCATGGTAGCATAGACTGTTCTCTCTGCCTGGGGTTTCCTCCCTGTCTTCACTTCGGTGTATCCTTTAAGACTTAGCCCAAGAGGTGCCTTCTACATAATACAGGCTTAAAAACAAAAAGCTTGTTGAACTCTACTGAATATGGTATGGTGAAATTATTTTCTGCGTTACATATCAGACGATCCAAGAGTAAAACCCTTCCCTCAAAGTTTTCTTCTGCATCCCTCATATTTGTTCTAATGTATTTCTCCTTTTGCTCCTATTAGCATGTAAGAACTCCCAATGACCTAAATATCTTGTAATTTATATTTTATTTAATTAAGTATATTAATAATAATTAAATTAAATATATTAATAATAATTATTAAATATATTTTAAAACAATATAAATTTAATTAAATATGTTTAAGTATGTTCATATTTATATTCTTATGTTCCTGGTCTTTTTAGGAAAGGGAAGCCAAAGTCCAGCTCCCATCAACACCGACTTTACAAAGGTCATTTTTTTGGGGTGCCTGGGTGGCTCAGTCCATTAAGCATCCAACTTCAGCTCATGTCATGATCTCACAGTTCCTGGGTTCGAGCCCCACATTGAGCTCTGTGCTGACAGCTCAGAGCTTGCAGCCTGCTTCAGATTCTGCGTCTCCCTCTCTCTCTGCCCCTCCCCAGCTTGTGCTCTTTCTCTCAAAAAATAAATAAACATTTAAAAAAAAAAAGGTCATTTAATCTTTCTGGATCTTAGTTTGCTTATCTATTAAATGGAGGTGGAAATACCTACTCTACCTAGCTCATGATGTTTTCTTGAGCATCAGATATATGTGAAATTCTCTTTCTAAATGCTTTCAATAGTTCATAGGAAGTGGTAGATGAGTGTAAGATATTCCAGGTGTTCATATGACATATGCAGGGAGGAGACAGTGTTGTTAAAGGTCAGTGGTTTGGGTGCCATGGTTTTGTTCATCAGCCTGTGTGATCATTCTGGTCATTCCCTCACCTCTGGTCTCCCCTTTCCTCTCAGTTTTCCCACATGGTGGTCCTTTTCTGTCTAACTCAGCATCAGCTTAGTCCAGTGTGAGAGCCCTGACCCAGTAGATAAAGGACATGTGAGACCCTGCAGAAAGGAGTGTAGAGGACCCTGATCAAAACCAAATTTGGGCCTTAGTGAGAAGTGTTATAGGAAGACCTTACTGTATTTATGCCTTGTAAACCGTGGTGACAGTGAAGCTTCTCCTAGAGTGCCATGTCTGTGTCTATTTCCCAGCCATAGAAGATCAAAGATATGATATCTCCTGGTATCAGTTAGGATTCCTTCAGTACAAGTAACAGAAATGTGAAGCAGCTGGCTGAAGTGGTAAGGACATTTATTTTCTCAAACAGCATGAAGTGGAGAGGCAGGGACCCCAGAGCTGGTTAGTTGATTGGCACAGTTGTTGAGTGTCAGCCTCCTTTTATTTCCCACTCTGCCAGCAGCACCAGGCACCACATTGAGACAAAATGATATTCAGAGAGAGAAGAAAAATATGGTCTCTTCTTTTGCTCCAAGTCCTCAGTGTCATTGGCCAGAAATGTGTCACATGTTCTTTCCTGAACAAACTGCTGGTCGGGGGAGAGCTGAGGCTACATGAAAGGCTAAGACCAATCAGAATCCACCCCTTTGGCTCTGAATGGGGCAACCTGTCTTAAAGACTTGAATAAAACAGAAAGGAAGAGGTTAGATGTTGGAGAGGCAACCAATAGCATCTGCTGAACTTCCTCTCCCTAAATTGGCTAGTAACCTAGGGGAAATTGGGGAAATATGTACTACATAAGGTTGGTGCAGCTAATTGGTGTAAGCATGTTTTGCTGATCTATTTTCTTCCTCTTCCCTCCATTGCTCCCTCCCTCCTTCTGCCTTCTCTTTGCTCTACCTCCTCCTTCATCTTCTCCTTTGTCTTCTCTTTCTTCTCCTCTTCCTCCTCCTCCTCCTTCCCCTTCTCCCTTCCCCCCTTCCTCTTCTTCTTCTTTTGTTCTTCTTCCCCTTCACCTTGCCCTTCTCCCCTTCCCCCACCCCCTCCCTGCCTCCCTCTCCTTCCCCTTCTTTTGTGGCTGGGCATTTTGGCCAATTGTTACTCTTTTAGTCATGAAATTACTAATCTTTGCAATTCCATCAACTTATATTATTCTCTCATTTTATCATCTTAAAATATTTCTCTTTCAAGTCGCTTTCTTGGATATTCTCTCAGAATTAATGTCTGTCTTTTATGTACTTCCAGAGCATGCTTTGATAACTCTTAACACAGACTCCCTTCTTTCCGCAAAGCTATTGCGGTAGGATTTGTTTTCCTAGTACATAGTGAACAAACAGAGCTCAGGGGCTATCTATTCTCATTTCAGTTCCCTGAGCACCTTTCCAGTGTTTCATACATAGCAGGTACTTAAAACATGAGTTCATTTGAGGAAAGGGTCTGTGGCCATGTGCAGATGTGGTGAGGAAAGTAGAATTTTTATTCTCTTTTGAATGAATTTAACCATGACATTGGTTCATTTCCAGATGCTTTTTTGAAAGCTTTTTTTTTTTCATTTAGTCTACAACTTTCTAAGAACTGAAAACCAAGAAATTAAAAGGCTCTGTGATTTTCTTTGACCTGAGGAGAGATTTTTCTGCATTCAGCCCTTTTTAATGGTGGGTTTCAACCAGATGCATCGGTGGCATTCCCATACTTTATGATAGTCTCCTCCAGTGGCTTTAGCCTCCAGTTTCTGAAAAAGCTTTCCTTGCGATGAAAACAACTATTTTCTTTAGTTTGGGTATTGCTTTACTGCTTCTTTTTCTTTTTTACTCTCCTTGCAGTGTGGTCTTTCTTATGCACTTTGAAAACTCAGCCCCCAAAGCTGAGCTCCTTCAGGAAGACTGTACACTTCGCATTCATCCTGGGATGTGGACTGGAGCAGTCAGGCAACTCCCTTTCAGGAGTCAAGGCTATCTTAACTCCAGAAGACAGTGACACACTTCAGTGAAAAAGATTTCCACTTCTGTATGTTTTAGCTTCTCTTTTCTCAGAGCTGCTCATGACTGCAGACAGCTGACACATGAATGTTCTTTCCATGTGAAGACTTGATTTGTGCTATATTGAAAGAATAATGGATTCATCATGGATCCCTAGAGGATCAGGAGAGTCCTTTGAACCTGATATATTCTCTTTTTTGATCCTAAAAGTTGATTAGTAACTATTGGGCTTGAAATGGGAAAGAGAAATTTATGATGTGGCCTCATTCTGGTCTTGGCTGGACACCCCCATAGATCATAGGGAACAGGCAGAGGAAGAAACAGGGAGATGGTGGTATGTTTCCTGGTGCTCTAACACAGTATGCCTGCACAGAAATTATAGATAATGGTCAGGTTCAAAGAACAACTGAGGAAGCTCTTCTTAATCCATAAAGTACCTCATGTTGCAAACTATCCTATATTGTATAGAGTTATAGTTATGGAATGCTTTTGTGTATAGTACTTTATTTGACCTTAATAATACTATATGCTATGTTACTATCCTCATTTTATGGAAGAGGAACATCCTAGCTCACAATATCCAGCACATTGTAAGTGTTCAGTAAATTTTTACTGGATGAATAAGCAATCAGAAATAGTGTTCTCAGTATCACATGGTATTGTGGTGAAGTGGCCTTGAACACAGGTCTCTTAAGTCTCTGGTCCATCACGAGGATCTTTATATCTCTGTACTTTTCAGTCTTGCTCATGGAAAGACTTAAGTGTTGGAGGAGAGACAATGTACCAACTGTGTCTGAGGATATAGCCTGAATTTGTTCTGTAAGAGATTTCTTAAAGAGTCCACACTTTATTGATTTAAAACTGTATTTCCCCCCAAATACATGTAGACTTGCTTGTAGAAAAAAAAAACTGAAACAATGCAAATTTATATAATCACTGAGTTAATTGCCATTTATAGTTTCTGTGCACATCTGGGTTTTATTTTAAGGGTCATGTGAATTTAGCTTTTAATCCCCTATACTCATCTACACGTCATGTTTGAAATGACTTATCAACAAGTACAACTGATTCAGGGAAGACATCCATGTGTATCCCGTAACTCTGGTCCTTAGTACTTTGTGGCTTGCTCCTGTAAGAACAGGGAATATCCCAGTTGGAGATCAGTGCAGTCCTGCTGCTGTTCCTGCTTCTCAAGACTGAGCATGGATTATGAAGGCTGGCCTGGAATTAACCATACACAATGACACTTTCTAGGAGGAAATATATGCTCAGTGTCAACAAATGAATGTTTAGAACACTAGCTGGGGACTTTAGGTCTGTGAGGTTATTGTTGATCTTAGAGTAGTTTAGTTTCAATCTCAAACCTTTTTTGAATCCACATTCCACAGGAAAGCTATAAATTCCTCCTCTTCCTGTCTCCCAGGGACCATATCTGAAGATTGGGAGAGTAAGCATGTTGGTGGTGTCTTGTATTGGCTAGTGCAATGCCAGAGGCTTGTAGCTTTGAAAGCAGCATGCCACCATTCCATGCACCAATTCCATCATCAAATCTCTCCTTGGAATCTGAATTAAATTTGATGATTCCACCCTCATCTCCTTCTGACCTCAGCTGCCCTTAAGAGACAGAAGGTAAATGTCCTTACATAAAGCAGCAAGGGTTACACTTTGCTATTTTCAGTCACACTTGTGTGATCAGAACAATGGGCTCCAACTTTGAGTTAGGAGCAAGGGAAACTTGTGCTTCCTCCTTTCATCCCCACTTTCTTCTTACCTGCTCTCTCTGAGAGTCAGCTTCTGAAGATACAGCACCCTCATTTCCTCTCCCATGTCATACCTCAAATCAGCATGGAGCAACATGGGTAGTCTGATTTCACTGGTGGGGGTGGGGAGGAAATCACTTTCATTTAGATTTTGAAAGGAGTGGGGGGAGGGAAAAAAGGTCAGTTCAGTGGGAAATAAACTGAGGAATGTCCCCTCATTCCAAAATCAGGAAGATAAGTATTGTACACGATGGGATTTTGGATATTTTCCCTGCTTGATTATGTTCATGCACATTTCAGGAAATAGCCTATTTGTCTAGTCGTTGCCTCCCTATTGTGTTAGACCCATCACCCAGGCATGATTTGTATGATTAAAAGCAGCACATGTACTAGGTCAACAATACAGCACTTCTAAAAATATGCATGAGTCCACTATGGTGTCATTGTATTGGGAACCAGGAAAATGAACTCTACTCTCAGGAGAAATAAAAGTGAAAAAGGGGAAAAGAATCAACAATGTGATTATAACTCACTTTACCCTTAGCCCCTCTTGTATGTTTTAGAGTTTTTGGCAAATATTTTTCCTTCTCTGCACTGTCTTAGTACTTTTCATTAAGAAAAGCTGGTATCTGTCAAATGGTGGTCCTCTGATCAGAGGAGTATGATTTCCTCTCCTCTGTTTTACAAGAAGCCTTTTGACGTGGGAAGAGTTTGTGTTTAAATTAATCTGTCACTGACAAGCATAAGAAAGTGTTTAATTAATCTAGTGACCTTCTGTTAATAAGGGGAAATATGACCTGAGAGTCATTGGAAGAAGCTACCAGAAATTTGGTGAAACCCACTAAGCAAGATGGTTCAGATAGTTACTGAACTAGCAAAAGAATCAAGAGGACAACTAACATTCATTGAGCACTTACTATGTGTGGGGTACTGGATTCGCTTTAAGGGTGTAATAGCCATTAAATCTGTAACTCATCCTGAGAGGGAGGTATTTTCCCCCTTACTTTATAGATTAGGAAACTGAGACTTACAGCCATTCAATGACTTGGCCAAGATCACATAGCTTAAAAGGGGGGGCATAACTGAGTTTTGAACTAAATTCTGCCTGACAGTTCCTATTATAATACTTAGAAAGGCAAGCGTTAATTTAGTATTTGTGATAAAGTTAAACATTAATAGGCAAATTTTGTATGAGGATCCATGCTACAAAATATCTTTTCTATTTGTCCAGAGTTTTACCATTAAAGATATATTCCCCTGGGTTAAATGTCAACTCTTTAAAATAGCTGGAGGAAAAATATTAAGGCCATCCATGTTTTACAATTTGATGCTGAGTGCTTTTAAGAAAAGAACAAATTTCATATATCCTAAATCTTCAGAACATTAGTAGATGCTAGTAGGCTGATAAGGGGTGGTGGAGATGGGGTGGTGGCAGGAAGGGCTATGCCAACCAGTGATAAGCAGGGGAAGGGACCAGCCACCATGTCACTTTGCTTAGCCACTGGGAATCTCAGTAAATCAGCAAGAAACATAGAGTAGCAGTTTTATAACTACCTATCACAAATTTCCAGGAGCTCAGAGTCTGCAAAGAAGTACCTGAAATGCTGGCAGAAAGAGGTGAGAATTTGTCTCACTAGGGGCTCAGACTCAGTGTTTTGGTGGAGGATGGAGGACAGGGTTAGAGGAAGCTCATGCTCTCTCCTAAAGCTCTTTTCTGAATTCCCCAGTGTCTGCCCCCAACACCCTTCCAGTCATGCTCAGGCCCAGAATATCAGTCATTTCTTCCTCTTAGTCTATCAGTCACTCCTTCCTGCATGCTAGCACACACCCACACATACCCACAATCTTCTTTGCCAGTGGTACTTCAAGGTCTAAGATCTTGAACAACTGATTGTGAATAGCTTTCTTTAGATTTTCTAATAGATATTTAGCAGTAAAGTGTCTGTAGGTGGCACTCTTAGCTCTGATCACAACTCTCCCAACAGGAATTTAAGCTGGCTGTGGATAAAGTACAAATGAAGCTGGTTTGGTCACCTGGCTCTGGGACAACCAGGTCAAAGTAGGGCTCAGTATCCCTTTGGCACCCAGAGGAGCTTTCATCAACTGGTAGGTATTCCCTCAGGCTAGACCCCCTTCACCCAGTCTCATTCACCAGTTTAGCCTCTTTGCTCCCAATTTCTGAATCACTAGTTAACAGTTGTGTGTTATTGTGGTTTGACTTTAGGGCTTACCCTACTAAGCTACCCCCCTGGTAGAAATCCTAGGTGTTCCTACCTTTTGCACTGTGATTTTGGTTTCCCATGGAGAGCCTATAGGTGGGGGCACAACCCCCTGGGTACACCACCCTCCTTGAGAGAAAAAGTTGAGTGAGCACAATTGCTATGAATCTATACCTGCCCTTACCTCCCCTCACCCAATACCATTGGTGACTTGGTGGAGTTTGTAAGCCAAACTTCGGGAAGTGGGATAGCTCTCTACTTCCCTTTTAGAAACCAACCAACCAATCAACCAGCCAAAAGCAGCAAGAAACCTCACAAAGGAGGGGAGGAACTCTAAATTCTTTCAACTGCATTTGTGGTTTAAATAGAAGCAAAGAATGCTATAAATGTTCTGACAAGGATTTGGAGTATTTTTATGTTGACAGATGCACATGTGGGAGCCACCTGTGGTACCACTTTAGAAGGAAGACTCCCAATTGCCCAGGTCATTAAAGCCAGGTGTTCTTCCTTGCTTGAGTCTTAACCTCCATTTGGGGAGAAAGCTTACATTCTGCTCAGACCAGATTGGCCTCACTAGTGAGAACAGGCTTGTGCTTTTGTGGAAAGAGAGACTATCCAGTTAAAAAAAAGTTGGTGTTTATTGCAAGTTGATGACAATGGATGTGGCTTAGAGCCATAGCTCTGCTTCTGTGGGCCCGGAAGACCTGGAAATGGCTGTTACAGTTTATAAACTGCCAGCAGTCCAGACCCTCAATTGGGGGGAAGTGACTGGACTACTGAACAAGACAGGGTGTAGCAGGAGATTGTTGTATTGTGAATTCAGTTTCAACAGAGAAAAAAAAATGAACATTTCTTCTCCATACCTCTCACTGTTCTGATAATTTTTGTTTGTTTGTTTGTGTTTATGCTACCAGCATTTCCTTAAGGCTACACATTTGGATTTCCTGAGTCATCTTTCACCTTCATCTTTTGTATCCAATCAGCAGCCACATCTTTCCAGTTTTACTTTGTCTGGTAAAACACACACACACACACACACACACACACACACACACCTTTCCATTCTCTATCATCACCATTCCAGTGCAGGCCCTTCTTAAATGTCTTTCCCACCTCAGGGACACCTGGGTGGCTTATTTGGTTGAGCGTCCGACTGTTGATATCTGCTCAGGTCATGATCTCACAGTTTGTGGGTTCGAGCCCTACATCAGGCTCTGCACTGACAGTGAGGAGCCTGCTGGGGATTCTCTCTCTCCCTCTCCCTCTGCCCCTCCCGTGCTCATGCTCTCTTTCTCAAAAAATAAATAAACTAAAAAAAATTTAATGTCTTTCCCACCTCAAATGTCTCTGCCAGTCCATGGCACTCACCACTACAAGACTGATAGTCTGGTCAGGTTACTCACCTCCTTGTAAGTTTTAAATGGCTACATGCCGGACAGTAAAACCCAGACTTCTTAAGAAATGCATGCCCACTGAGGGAGGAACCATATTTACTTTTTTTTTTCTTTAAGAATGACTAGGACCCTGAAATATTTACTGATTTGAACTCAAATGAATGGAATACAAGGTCTTTGGTGTTGGTTCATAGTTTGGCATTTTAGCTTTACTCCCTATGGCAGATGCAATTAGCGACTCACCCTGTAGTAGACCATTCTCTATACACCAAAAAGGCTTCTTGTCTCAAATCCCTGTGTCTCTTTACCTGAGGACTTTCCCAGCTGGAGGAGCATTCTCAGCTGGGAGTGTCATGGAGTTAACATCCCTGAAGCAGCAACCCTCAACCATTGAGAGAAGGGAGTTAGTGGGTAGCTACCTCAGCTTCCTTGTCCCTTGTTGCAAACAAGGCTTCCCTCCCTGTCCTTCCCTGTCCTGACTGGTTTCACTGTTCCCTCATCTGAGTTTCCTGGCGTCACTCCAAAGTAAACTGTATGAACCCAAATTCTTGTCTCAGATTATCATTTAGAGGAACTCATGCTTCAGTACACAACTCTAACCATGCCTGCCCCACTCCACAAAGTGTTGTCTGAACAAATCCTGTCTTTTCTACCTCTTCCTAGGTTGTTCCCTCTGGCCTGAGACCCTTCCTTTCCTTTCTGTGGATGAAAACTTCATTTATCTTTTAAGCCCTCACAATTTATACTTCTCCTAAGATATAAATCTATACTCCCTTACATGATAATCTTTATGTATTTGCTTTATTTCTTCTAGAAGGCTATCAGCTCATTGGAAATATGTTGTCTTTATTTTTGCACCGGTGTCTTTATTTTGCACTTTATAGTGCCTGGTGCTGGTAGGTGCTCAATAAATGCATGTTGACTAATACTTAAGTGGGTGGTCAGGGATGGATATTGTTCAGTCTGCAATTGTCTGGTTCCTATTGACACACTGGAGCTAGAACGTTTCTAATTTTCAAGACTCCAGCAGGTCCAGATTTGATTCTCATTTAGTTGGTTTAAGGATTCCAAGTATTTTACAGAATGACTCTGCAGTTCTTTTTTTTTTTAATGTTTATTCATTTTTGACAGACAGAGCTGAGTGGGGGAGGGGCAGAGAGAGAGGGAGACACAGAATCTGAAGCAGGCTCCAGGCTCTGAGCTGTCAGCACAGAGCTCAATGCGGGGCTTGAACCCACAAACCACAAGATCATGAACTGAGTTAAAGTCGGATGCCTAACCAACTAAGCCACCAAGGCGCCCCAGAAATTCTAAAAGCAGAGATGCAGTTTGAATATTCTTTTGGGCTTGGAACCAAGTAAATGCTACACCTTCTGTGGTGCCCAGAGCCCCTTGTGTTATAGTTGGAACTGATCTATAGCAAATGTATTTTTAGTAATCTCAGAGCACATTAAACCTTATCTTTCAATTATGTTTCTTTCACACCATCTTGAGTGAACCAGAGTGATTACTATGGGTATTTTAGAAGGAAAGCTAAGTGGGATTAGATAGAAAAGACTGATGGAATATGTGCGACCTGTGCATGTCCTTAACAGTGTATCACGCATACTGTTGTCTCTTCAAAAGCTAGAATCGCTGAGATGGCCCAAGCCCGGTTGCCAAGACTGCAGGGCTGTAACATAGGAGTAATTCTTGTTGTAAAAAATGCCTGAGTTGGGTCCCTGTTTTTCAGCTTGTTCCGTGTTCATTTCAAATGGTTGACTGGAGATCAGGTTCCTAGGATGAACAGTCACAACACAGTAGTGAACTGTTCACAGGGTTCCAAATTCCTCAACTTGGGAGTAGGGGGCAAACTTGAACCCTTAACAGCCTGTCTCCAGCTTTTGGTGTTTTACATACATGAAGTGAGACCATGTGTGTATGTGTGTGTGTGTTCAATATGGTCTATGACTCTAAAGCCTCTTGAGACATAATAAGATTATAGTTCTAAATTTCCTCAAGGGAAGTAAAATGATGTCTACAGTGATTTTTATCTATACATCTACATATTAGAGAGAAGGGGAGGAAGAGTTATATTTTCCCATTATTATTATTATTATTATTATTAATTATTTTATTTTCAATGTTGTGAAAATAGCACATGTTGATTCCCAGAAGGACTAGGAGTTCTATTTCTTCTTCCATCTAGACCTGGACCATGTAGCAAAAATGGAGCTTTCGTTTTAGAATCATGGGTCTGTCCCCTACTCCTTGAGTATTTAAAGTTTAACTTACAAGATCCAGTTACTAGATTGTGGTCTATGCAGCCCATTTTATTTATTTATTTTTTTACCTTTAGAATAATTGAGATATAGTTGACATATAATCTTGTATAAGTTTAATGTATACAACATGATGATTTGATATATGTATATAATGCAAAATGATTGCATTGTGGTAACAAGGTTAGTTAACACGTCCATCACTTTACATAGAAACAATTTTTCTTTTTTGTGGTGACAACTTTTGCATTTAATCTCTTAGCAACTTTTAAGTACATAATACAGTATTATTAGCTATAATCACCATGTTGTACTTTAGCTCCCCAGAACTTATTCATTTTAAGACTTTGTACCCTTGAGCGACATCTCCCCCTTTCTCCTAACCTCCAGCCTCTGGCAAACACTAGTCTATTTTTTGCTTCAGTGGGTTTGGCTTTTTTTAAATTCCACATATAAGTGATATCTTATACTATTTGTCTTTCTATGTCTGACCTATTTTATTTAGCATAATACCCTCGAGTTTCATTCATGTTGCTTACAAATGGCAAAATTTCCTTCTTTCTCATGGCTGAATAATAATCCAGTGTGTGTGTGTGTGTGTGTGTGTGTGTGTGTGTGTATTAATCATGTTTTCTTTATCCATTTATCTGTGGATGGACACTTAGGTTGTTCTCATGTCTTGGCTACTGTAAATAATGCTTCAATAAACTTGGGAGTATGTGTCTTTTTTGAGATATCATTTTCTTTGGATATATATCCAGAGGTGGAATTGCTGCCTTATATGGTAGTTCTGTTTTCCATTTTCTTTATGTATATCCAGAAGTGGAATTGCTGAATCATATGGTAGTTCTACTTTCCATTTTTTGAGGAACCTCTGCACTGTTTTCCATTCCAATCAACTGTGTACAAGTGTTGTCTTTTTTCCAGTCTTCACCAGCACTTGTTATTATAGCTTGTCTTTTTGATAATAGCCAGTCTAACAGGTGTGAGTGATATCTCCTGTGGTTTTGGTCTGCATTTCCCTGGTGTTTATTGATGTTGAGGCCCTTTTCATGTAATTTTTGGCCATTTGAATATCTTCTTTTAAAAAATGTGTATTCAGGTCCTTTGCTTATTTTAATTGGATTATTTGTGTGAGTTATTTATATATTTTGGATATTAAGCCCCTTATTATATATGACTTGCAAATATTTTCTCCCATTCTGTAGGTTGACTTTTCATTTTGTTGATCTTTTCCTTTGCTGGGCAGAAGCTTTGTAGTTTGATGGAGTCCACTTATTTACTTTTGCTTTTGTCTTTTGCTTTTAGTGTCAAATTAAAAAAAAAATTATTGCCAAGATTGATGTCAAGGAGCTTACTGACTGTGTTCTCTTCTAGGAGTATTATGGTTTCAGTTCTTATGTTCAAATCTTTAATCTGTTTTGAGTTAACTTCTGTTTATGATGTAAGATAGTGGTCTAGTTTCATTCTTTTGCACAAGGCTGTCCAGTTTTCCCATAATGTATTGAAGAGACTATCCATTCCTTATGATATTTTTTAGATCGTTTATTGTAAATTAATTGACCATTTTGCATGGGCTTATTTCTGGTCCTGTATTCTGTTCCATTGATCTTTCTGGTTTTTTTTTTTTAATGCTAATACCATACTGTTTTGATTATTATAACTTTGTAATATAGTTTGAAATCAGGAAACATGATGTCTCCAGTTTTGTTCCTTTTTCTCAATATTGCTTTTGCTATTCAGGGTCTTTTGTGGTTCCATATGTATTTAGGATTATTTTTTTTTCCTATTTCTATAAAAACTGCTATTGGAATCTTGATAGGGATTTCACTGAATCTGTAGATTATTTTGGATAGTTTGGATGTTTTAACAATGTTATTTCTTTCAATCCATGAACATAGGATATCTTTACAGTTATTTGTGTCTTCAATTTCTTTAATCAATGTCTAATAGTTTTCAGCATACAGATCATTTATCTCCTTGGTTAAATTTTTTCTTAAATATTTTACTGTTTTTGATGCTATTGCAAATGGAATTGCCTTCTTTATTTCTTTTTCAAGTAATTCATTGCTAGTGCATGCAAGTGCAGATGATTCTTGTATGTTGATTTTGTATCCTGCAATTTTGCTAAATTTGTTTATAAGTTCTAATCATTTTTCTGGGGCACTTGAGTGGCTCAGTTAGTTAAACATCTGACTCAGTTTTGGCTCAGGTCATTATCTCAGGATTTGCAGTCGGGCTCTGTACTGACAACACAGAGCCTGCTTGAGACTCTCTCTCTCCCTCTCTCCTTCTCCTCTTTCTGTCCCTCCCCTGCTCACATGCATAAATATTCTCTTAAAATAAATAAATACACATTTTTTAAAAAGTTCTAATCATTTTTTTTGACGTGTGTTAAGTCTAGCATTTTGAGTATAAAAGATCATGGCATCTACAGAGACAGTTTAACTTCTTCCTTTCTGGTTTGGATGCTTTTTATTTTTATTTCTTGCTTGACTGCTCTGGTTAGGACTTTCAGTACTCTGTTGAATACGAGTGGTGAGAGTGAGTACCCTTGTCTTGTTCCTGATCTTAGAATGCTTTCAGCTTTTCACCATTGACTATTATGTTATCTATGGGTTTGTCATATATGGCTTTTATTATGTTGAAGTATGGTCATTCTCTACCACTTTTTGAGAGTTTTTTTTTTTTTTATCATGAATGATTGTTGAATTTTGCCAAATGTTTTTTCTGCATCAAGGTGATCACATGATTTTTATCTTTTATTCTATTAATGTGATATATCACATTTATTGATTTGTGTATGTCGAGCCATCCTTGCATCACAGGGATGAATTCCATTGATCATGGTATACGATCCTTTGAATGTGAAATTGAATTTTGTTTACTTGTATTTTGTTGAAATTTTATCCATATATTAATTAGAAATATTGTCCTGTGGTTTTCTTTGCTTGTAGTTTCCTTATCTGGCTATGGCATAAGGGTACTAGTGGCCTCAAAAAATGAGTTTGGTAGTGTTCCTTCCTCTTCAATTTTTGGGAAGAGTTTGAGAAGCATTGGCATTAATTCTTCATAAATGTTTGGTAGAATTCACTAGTGAAGCCATCTGGTCCTGGGATTTTTTTGGGGGGGGGGGGCAGAGTGGGGAGGTTTTTGATTCTTGATTGAGTCTCCTTACTTGGTCTGTTTATATTTTCTATTTCTTCTGATTCACTTTTAGTAGGTTGTATGTTTCTAAGAATCATCCATTTCTTCTAGGTTGTCCAGTATGGTTGTTTATAATAGTCTTTTATAATCCTTTGTATTTCTGTGTAATAAGTTGTAATATCTCCCTTTTTCACTTATAATTTTATCTATTTGGTGCTGTCTTTCTCTCTCTTTCGATTAGTCTAGTTAGTAGTTTTTATCTTTTCAAAGAACGAAAACTTGGTTTTGTTAATCTTTTCTGTTGTTTTCTGATTAATTCCTTGTTTTATTTTTATTCTAATTTTTATTATTTACTTTCCTTTTTTTTCCTTTTTTTTTTTGTCGTTTGTTTGACACTCAGTGAATGCTAGCTCTATTTCTTACTACATCTTGGGCATGAGGGAGACAAAACCTTGATAACACATGACTATGTTCTGATATCATGGAGAGTTTTGGAAGTCATTTGAAGATTAACCTTTCCTAAAAACCTCAAAGAAATAATCTTATACAATAAAATAATAAAAGTCTTCATTTTCTGACTATAAAATGCTATTTCAGGCCCCAAAACTCTCAGAGGGTAAAATGTTGAAATTTGTAACAGGGTTTTCTCATTGAAACTGGAGCCATATATATATATATTTTTTGAAATATATATATATATATATTTTGAAACTGGAGCCAATATTTATATATATATATATATATTTGTCTTTTTTTTTTTTTTAAATGATGACTAGAAGCAGAAGAAAGCTGCCATTCTGAAGGTGTCAGAAGTTTTTTCTGTTTCTCTAGAGTTCTGAATTCATCTTTGAGGGCAGATTTCTTTATTGTTTTGGGAAAACACCAATAACCAAAACAACAAAGGCAGCCATTTTCTGGAACTTGATTGTGCAAAGATAAATCAAAGATCCTTTTTAGATATGGGAAGACTCCAGGCCAGAGGTCTCAAATAGGTAGTCTATTCCCATCAATATGTTTGATCTATTAATGATGTTTTAAAACTTCTAACATACAGAAAATAGGAGAGTCACATAATACTTCACATTTTCCCTGGAAAATAAGAATAGTTTCGCCATATAATCTGGTGCTCTTACTTGGAATCAATGACCTTAAAGCTAGGTAGAGGCCATTTCTCTTTGGTTGCCCCTTAGGTTGCATGGGCATCACTGAGCCTGCTTCCCTGGTTTGTATTATCTGTCTTGGATACATTTCTCACCTGTCACCTCCACTCCCCCACTGCAACCATCACACCTCTTAATATCTTCAGCTAAGTTGTCTCTTCCTAAATAACCAGAGAAGTTGGTATTTACCTCATGATACTAATTACATTTGATCGTGTATTGTCTTGTTTTTTAAGAGCAATATCTGTGTCCCTGTACCCCCAAAATACTTAGCCCTGTGCTTCATAGCTAACAGGGCTCCAGTATATGTTAGAGGGGTAAAAAAAAAGAAGTTTGAATGTGGTTGTTACTCTTCTGTGCCTCAACTGATTTTGTCTGGTAATGTTCCCAAATTATGAACAGCTCAGTTTGTTTGCCACAACCCAACAGAGCCTACTGGAAATGACAGCCAATTTTGCTGGATGATATACACAATACCCACAACTAGAGGGGCACAGAATTCACCTGCTTTAAAGGATGACAAGTCCTTTTGCAATAATCTGAGTTAATAGCAATGACTTAGAGTTGTTACTGCAATTATAGCAAACAAGTCTCTTTGTATCTTTTGTGGGAACACTCCAATGTCCTTTGTCCTGGGAGTACAGGATACCTAACCAGCCCCTTCTCTTCACTTCCAACAAAGCAATGATGCAATCCATTGCTGTGCCTGTGGGTTTTTCAGGCCAGAGAATTTCACCTGTTACCAATAATTTCACCATGTCCCCAAGCTGAAGAGCCCTTTTTCTTTGAGATAGTGGCAAGCACGCTTCTACTTCTGCCATTGGCTGGGGGGTGGGGGAGGGCAAGAGTAATTGGAAGTAGAGCTTATCAAACTTTTTGGTGTTTCCATTTGGTCCTTTTATATAATCTTCATCTATATTCTGAAATTCTCATATTTTAATGTATATTCTTCACATTTCTCCCTAGATTCCTTTAAATACATATGATATCTATTTTTTCCCCTGGTAATTCTGAATATTGGTCACTTGGGGACCTGCTTCTATTGACTGTTTCCTCTCTTAACCATAGGTCAATTTTTTTTTTCTTTGTTTATGTGACTTATAATATTTGATTATATGCTGGATACTGTAAGCAAAAGAAGAGTAGAGACTGAATTAAAGAATAATTGCCCCCCACCCCAGGCACACCCTTGTTTCTGTCATATTCAGCTGGGAAGCTGAAATCAATCTACTGTATAATTGTGCAACTTTATACTGGGCCTGGGCTTTGTTGCAACTTTAAACACAATTTCTCACTGGCTTCATATGTCTTGAGGTCAGAGTTAAGGACTTACTTATTGTGGGATCCTGAGACCTGAGTGTTTGTGAAATTCTAGAGATTTTTCTCTACTTTAGAAGTTAGTCACCAGATTTCTGAACTGTGATTAATTTCTCTTTGTCTGCCTGGATGACAGATTTGGGGGGTCATTATGCTTTTGGAGCTTATCTGTTTCTCATTAGAGTAAGAAGTAAGCTCTTTTCATTTTTTATATTGTAATTGGAGATCAAAGGTGAATATTATTCTGAACTATAACTGTACCATGATTAACTTAACCATTCCCCAGAAGCTGGATATTTAGAATTCTTCCAATTGTTAACTATATTAAATAATTTTATAATAAACATCTCCATTTATAGATCATAATTTCTCTTTCTGAATATTTTCTTAGCATTGATTCCTACAAGTGATTAGAAAGGGAATAGGGGAACTTCAGAAGTGCTGGTAATGTTCTGTTTCTTAATCAGTGTGATGGCTATATGAGTGTATTTATTCTGTGAAAATTCCTTTAGTGGTATGCTTATGATATATTTTTTTTGCTTTTCTGTAGGTATGTTAAACTTCAATAAAAATTTATGTAAATATTATTGGGTTAAAATTTTTGTTTGTGATTGTGTTCTAAGAATTATCTATTAACATTTTATAGATTGATGATTTAGACCAAATCATTCAACTTTTTTATACTTCATTTTCCTCATGTATAAAATAGGACAATGAACTTTATCACATAGTCAGGTGAAAGTACTTGAAAATACTTTGAAGACTTGGAAGTATATAAGTGTAGGAAACATTTTTGTCCTTAACTATTTGTCAAGATGCTTCACACACAATTCTGGGTGACATGGAACATCTGTGAAAGAATAAGTGCGCCAGAGAGAGTGGTAGTGTGTGAACTTTGGGAAAATCCAGAAATAAATAGATGAGTATGGACCCTTTGCACAACCTTGTTGTCATTGAAATTTGTATTTAGTATCCTGTCTATCCTGGAAACTCTGACTTGAAAGCCAGTGCTCCTCCCATGCCTCCTTGCTCTTCCTCTGTACAGAGAGAGAAGTTCCTCTGCAGTAGTTGCTGCCCTGACTCCTGATTGTAAAGTCTTGCCGTTTTGTTCATTATGAGTTAATATGCTCCTTGCAAAATGGTGGTTTCATTTGCCTCATTTACATTGGTTATTGGATCAAAATGAGTATAAACATCAAAATCCTGGTAAAGGGAGATAGATACAGGGCAGCAAGTTAATCTGTATTATACAGTATTTTAGTGGTCATTTCTAAGGAATGAATTTACAATGAGATCCCCAGGTGAAAATATCAAGTGTTACATGTGGCACACCTTAGACCTTCAGTCAATGGGATTGCTCTTCTTTTCTTTGTCTTCCCAGGACCATGCTTGCTTTTGTGTCAGTGGAAATGTGCTTCTTAGAGCTCTCTTCCTAGCTTCCCTGCCCTAAAAAGAATTCCTGCTGGTTAACTAACCATGGAGGAGGGGCAAAGTAGAGGGGGCCAGACAGAACACTCTGCTAGGAAAGACTGTGTTCTACAAGTTGGTAAAGTACTTTCAAGCATACTCTTCAGGATGCACAGTTCTGAGTGTAAGGTATCATTACTGTAAACTCAAGCAAAGTACAGTCTAATCATAGTTTACAAAGGAAAGGGGAGGAGAAGCCTGCAATTCACTTTTTAAAAATCGATGGCGTTTTCTCTGACTGACACTTTTTTCCTGCCAGGTTTTTTCTTGACTGTATCTTCTCAGTGGCTGCCACCAACCCTATCAAATATCAGAATATTTGCACTAAATGAGTATTTAAAAGTCCTTTAGGCCAGCTGACTGAACATTTGTCTCTAGTAATGGAGATGATGTGGTCTCCATTTGGGGACTTGACATTGTTTACCAGCCTTCTAATACTGAAATTGCTTCTTGGAATCATAAATGAGAAGAGTTAGGAAAAAAAAAAAAAACACTTGAAATTATTTAGCTCACTGTCCTAATTCTCTGGATGCCACACCTGAGGTATTAGTCCAATGCCCCTGAGTTAGTTAGGGCTCAAAGATAAAACCCAGTTTTAAGCACCCCTGATTTTGGACATTTTCTGGGACTGGCAAAGAAACCCTGTAATTTTATTGGTGATTATATTAATTGGTGATTATATTGGTGATTATGTTAATAATACTGGTGATTTTATTGGTGATTATATTGCATATGGCAGCTTGGGCTGCCATAACAGATTACTGCAGACTGGGTGGCATAAACAACAAAATTTATTATGGAGACTAGAAGTCCATAATTAAGATTCCAGAAAATCCACTTTCTGGTAGCAGCTCTTATTTGGGCTTGTGGATGGTCACTTTCTCAGTGTATGCTCACATGGCCTTTCCTATGTGTGTTTGTGGAGAGAGTGAGAAGGCTTTGTCATGTCTCCACCTTTTATAAGGACATGATTCCAATCAGTTTGGTGCTTCACCCTTAAGACTTTATTTAAACCTAATTAACTTCCAAAGACTCCATCTCCAAAAAGCATACTATCAGGGGTTAGGGCTTCAACCTTTGAATTTTGGGGGATGTAATTCAGTCCATAGCAGTAATGAAAAAACACTGCTTTTGTCAAGGTGGACATCTAACTGCTACTACGCATAGGAAAAGGGCCTGGATCTCCAACCCACAGACTCCAACTGTGGAGGGCTAACATGAGATTGGGTGTTAGAAGAATAGAAAGGATGTAGAAATGAGTCTGAAGAGAGCAATAAGACTATAACAAACAAACAAAAAAGATTAAAAGACAGAAATGTACAGCAGGTCTAGCCAATAAAGGAAGAAGACTAGGGGCCAGCTCTGACCTGAATTCTGACACCTTCTAGACAGCATCACCTTACTCCCCTTGGCTTCCTTCCAATCCCACTTCTCACCCACTTTACACCAAGGTTGTCCAGGGGAAGCTCACCAAACCTCTTCCTATTTCCAAATTTTTCTTCCTATTCTTCTCTGAGAGTGCCTCCTTCTTGCCAAAGTTAACACCTCCACCTTTATGCTATTTTACACTCACTTGCATTTCCATATTTTCTGTAAACTAGCCCTCTCCTTTTGTCTGCCTCATTTAATCAAATGTCTCTGCTCCCTTTGCCTCACATTCCCTTGCAAGCATGGAGCACCATCTCTGAGTAACATACTAGGAGCCCTAAGGTAGACACAGTATGGCAACACCTCTTAAAGCATTCAGGGATGAGTGCAAAATATGCAAGACACAGATGAGAATGCTATAGGTTGAACCCATAGGAAGTAGCATCAAACTTTTCTAGCCATCCAATTGATTCACCCTTTCATTCTATCATTTTCTTTTTGCTAAAAATTTTCCGAAATGTCATCAGATACTCTCAAGTCACCTCGTAGAACAGGATTTTCCCACTCTTTGTTCTATTTAAACTTTGTGCAGTATAACACGTGTTTAACTCACAGGCTCATCTGGGAATGTTTGTGATAGGTCTGTTGTCCTTCTACTGCTCTGTCCTCTCAGTGACCTCAGCTAGCTTCTAGTCCATGCTGGTCCATAGGATGTAGAAGCCACTTCTTATCTCCCACTACTCTCCCTCTCTGCCTGCTGGCAAGCTCTCATGGATTCAATTCTCACCTCATGCCTACTCTCAGACCTGAATTCTGACTACTTGCTGGAAGTCTCCGTATAATGTCTTAGAATTCTGAAACCGAGTTCATCTCTCTCCTCAGTATCTTCCTACCAACTCCCACTTTTGTCTTAGATCCTGAGTTGTTTTAGAATTTGTCTTTATTTTCTACTTATGTCCAATCACTAAAGTCCCTTAAACTCTGCCTGTTCAATGTTTATATTATTTTCTTCCCCCTCCTATAACTGCTTTCAAATTTAGGGCTTTAGTGCATTTAATCTTGTATAATATATTAGTCACCTAAATGATCATTTTTTTTTACTTCAAACTATTGTGAAAATGGTTTTTAAAGTAATTTTCTGATTACTAACTTTTCTTCTTAAAAAAACCCACAAAACTTTCAATAATCCCTATCAACTAACATTAATTATCTCACCTTGATGCTCAAGTCCCTTTAATAGCATGAACCAAACCTATCATTACAACTTTTCTCCCCCTCTCTTGTATACTTCTTTGTGTATATTCCAGGGTACAGGCAGATTCAGATCCTCACACTTAGAGTTTCCCTCTGTCCCTGCCTATATTCTTGCTCTTTCCTCTTTTGGAATTGTCCAACCTCCTAATTTTTCTTGTGAAATCCTATTAAAAAGGTGGTGTTATTGACACCCTAGCATCCATTTACCTTATTGGATAGCACTGGGGAAGTGTATATTATAGAGGAGGGATGGAATGGATGGTAATTTGTTCAGGGACCATGGCTGATGTGACCAGAGTGGGTACCATGTGACCCACACTGCCAGATTAAGAAAGAAAAGAGATAATTTTGACCTATGATTGGGGCAGAAGTACTTGTTCCCCACTGTGAAAAAAGAAGCATAGAGATTCATTTGCTATCATCTTATGATTGTAATGGAAACAGACCAAAAAAGCAGCTGATAGTGAGGGCAGTGGCATAGTACTCTTATTATACAGACAATACCATTGAGTCATGGAGCCAACCAACTGAGAAGCCTGCTTTACCTCTGGATTTTTTTTTGATGAACAAAAAAATTTCAATTATTTGAGCCAACTTGAATAGGAATTTTTGTTGCTTGAAATTGAGAATAACATAAAAGTATACCTGTATAATTTAGTCTTACATGCCTCTTTGTCCAGGGAACATCTCTGAATACAGCTAAATTAGTGCTTTACTTTTAAAACCCATTGGGATGCCTAGGTGGCCCAGTTAGTTAAGCATATGACTTTGGCTTACTTCATCATCCCAGCTTTGTGAGTTCAAGCCCCACATCAGGCTGTCTGCTGTCAGCACAGAGCCTGTCTTCCTCTCTCTCTGCCCCTCCCCTGTTTTTGCTCTCTCTCTCTTTCAAAAATAAAGAAACATTAAAAATGGAGAAACAAAGCAGACTGCTTCTTTAATTTTTTTGATGTTTATTTATTTTTGAGAGAGAGAGGGAGAGAGAGAGAGAATGAGTTGGAGAAGGGCAGAGAACAAGGGAGACATGGAATCTGAAGCAGGCTCCAGGCTCTGAGCTGTCAGCACAGAGCCCAACGCAGGGCTTGAACTCATGAATCGTGAGATCCTGACCTGAGTCAAAGTCTGATGCTTAAGCAACTGAGCCACCCAGGTACCCTAAGAGACCGCTTCTTTAAAACAACAATAAAACCCATAATAGTATTTACCTTTTTTGTGAGATGGCACATATCTTACTATATTGTTAATTTAGCTCTGTGAGTCCTTGATTTATCCATGCATGAGGCCCTGGTATTACTTTTCCTTGGTCTCTGATCACCTAGTGCAGAGCACTGTGGAGGTTGTTGAATGGAAGAGATTTTGGTGGAGTAAAAGGACCCCTGTCATCCACTAGCTGTGTAAACCTTAGGAAAATCAACCTAATATCTCTAGGTCCTAGTTTCTTGGTATATAAAATTAAAGGATTGTAAAATAAGCTCCAATGTCCAAGATTTTCTTGAAAATTAGTAGGCAAAGACAAGAAAGAACAAAAGAGTTGATTCCTTTTTCTCATTCTTCATCCAGAGTAGACTGTAGCTATACATTTCATAAACATGACCTCCCACAAAAAAGAATTTTTTTTTTTTCCTTAAGAGGAATTCTTCTGTCCTGAGAGCATCTGGCTCAAAGAGCAGCCAAGTTTTAAAATAGAATTTTCCCCTGCATAATACAAGGAAGTTAATTCCTATAATATGGACCCACTGTAAGGATTCAATGAGATATTATTGAATTCAATATTGATTTTCAATAAGATCAGAAGCAGGTCAGATGGCCATATGGATTCAGCACATGAGCTAATGAGTCTCTACCTGGGATTAAGAAAGGGTTCCACAAGAGAAGTACCAGTGACTCTTCACAAAGTTTCTGCAGATCTACCATACATTTTGGTGTGTGTGTGTGTGTGTGTGTGTGTGTGTATTCACACACACACACACACAATTTACTAATTGTTGGTAACTTTCCACAGTTTCCTCATCTATAAAATAGAGACTTTGCCTCCCTGAGAAGTGTTGTGAGGATTAGATGAGGTGATTTATACAGACTGTCTAGCATATGTCTGGCTAACTTGTGGTTACTTTTTGTTACTTTTATTGCTTTTACACTTGAAAGGCAAGAAATGGAAGGTTGTGATGGTACCCAGTGAGATTCAGAAAGCAAAGAGCCAGTACAATGCCAAGAAGCCAGCCAGACAAATCATCCAGCCTTAAATCTGCCTCAAGGAAAGGAATAAAGAGACAGAAAATTGGGAAAATCTGATTTAGGATCCACTTTGGGGAATCATGGTGACCAAAAGGGTTTGTACTTAGAAGTGAATTGGAAATTTTTGCTAGGTTACGCAGATGGGCAAGCATAGCCTGAAACCATGCAGCTACCCAACCACCACACAACTAATGAAGAAACCAACCTCATTCTTTGCATGGGAAAGAAGAATGTTAGTGAACACATGTAGCTCATTTTACATTTTATAGAGCTCTTCCTTATTTCATTTTGAGTTTCACTCAGCCTTGTGGGGTAGATAGAGCAGGAATTAATACTTTTCCTTTACCATGTGATAAAAAGGGCAGTGAGAGTGTGATAAAAAGGGCAGTGAGAGTCTAAGGGACTTGGCAAGTCCCATATGTTGGTGAAATATGTTTGATGATAAATGCCATCTTATGACTCATCAATAGAAGGTACTCTTCATCAGTTCTGGTTTCTGCTTATTTTGAATAAAGAAGGGAGACCCAATTGTCCTCTTATTTCTTTTCTTTCCCTTGACTACCTTCAGTTCTCATTGAATTTATAACAGCTGTTGGGGGTGATGTGTATGTGTGTGTGTGATTTACAGACAAGATATGCTATTACTTCCTGTAGATGCTAACCTAATCTATGTGTTTCTTCTTCTTGTTTTCTCCTGAGCACAGGGACTCTTTTTTTTATGTCATGGACTTAAAATATTTAAGCAACAGAAAAATTGTATTTTCCACTATTCTTTCCAGGAATCTACCTAGCCATTTTAGGAAAAAATGTTTAGTCCCCAATCATTGACTTTCCTTCCATATGGAGGAACCTCCATTCTTTGCAGCCTTCCTGGACTCTTCTCACTCTCCTCACTGACTTCTCATATGGTGAGGCAGTGAAGGGATGACTTATAAGACCAGTGATTTTGGAAAGTGAAACTGAACATGCATAGTCCAGCCTTTCTAGTAGAGAGTTTCCTGTAGGAAGTACACATTTCACTTTCCTTCTAAGCAGCTGCCCAGGCCTGCTAAAAACACTTCCCTACACAGGCAGCTGCTTGAATATGAGCCATTCAGGTGCAACTGAAATCAATATGAGAAAATATTGAGAAGCATCTTTCCAAATACAAACCTTTTAGGCATTGGAAGCAGAGCAATATTTGCTCTTTGTAATGCAAAAGTGAGCTGAGTTCTGTATGTGTGATAGAACACTGAAGAAGCTGTCTTCACTGTCAGTGCCCATGTCTAGATAGACAGCATGAGATCAGATGCCCACAGTTCCATTCTGAAGTCAGGGCTAACGAGGGTGATGTGAGAAGGCTACAGTTGGGTTTGAGTGGTTTGTATGCAGACTCAAGAGCTATCAAGCATCATTTTGTCCCACGTTCACTCTAGGTTAGTTTCTTACAAACAAGGGAAACACATTAACTAGGGGCTTGTTTCTTAGGCCTCAGAAATTCCTTTTTTTATGAATCAGGGAGAAAAAGGCATAACTGTGGTATAATGCTGAAATGACTGCTCATAAGAGGACACAGATGCCGTGTCACTAGATGGAACCTCTCATCAGTCCAGGGCTAAGGTGCCAGAATATGGGGCCTCAAAGGGAAAAAGGGAATTAGGAGGCTTTAAATATACCATATAGAAAATAAAGCTTCTTCAAATAACATCTGGTACAGTCGTTGCAGCTTTTCAAAGAAAACCACTTTCTTTCTCTGTGAGAAAAGAGACTGTATTTTTCTTTTAAGATATGGTTGAATATATAGTGCCAAAATGAATCTTTTGATGAATTTAAAGCCCAGATGAACTTAAGTTCATAGATCACGTATTTAAGACAACTGGCATAGATTACCCAGCGTCTTGGCAAGACTAAAACCAGTAAGGAGACATGGGGGTAAGAGTGCAGGCTCTCAGGGAAGCCTGCCTTTGATTTGCATCTTGGTGCTGCTCCTGACCAGCTAGCTAGATGACCTTGGGCAGATTTCTGGAGGGGGATGGCTTGTTTTCTAAACATGGTACATATAAGGCTAGTGCCTGGCCTACTTTAAGAATTCAGGCACAATAAACACTTGGCATTGAATTAATTTGACATTGAAGGTCTTGAAGAAAATACATCTATTCCAAGTAGAACCATTGTGCCATCATTGGTAAAGGGCTCCTGTCTCCACTCAGGCATTAAGACCTCCTCTGCAACTCAACTGACCAGAAGAGGAAATTGGGGAAAATGAATTTCCACTTCAGTTTCCTAGGGCCTTTATTTCACAAGGGAAAGGTAACATAACCCAAAACTTCAATTATTTGAGAATTTAACTTCCATGGAAATTTAATTTTTGGACTCTAATTGCTCCTTAAAAATTTGGTAATGGGGATTTATATTAAAATTTGGGGCATATTATTGCTGACATTTTAATATTTTATTATCTTATTTATTTTATTATTTGAGTATCATGTTAATTGGACTTGGGGAGCAGGAAGTGGCAAGTATTCTGGATGCTTTGGTAAGACAGGCACACACTGTGGGGTGGGAGATAAACCCTACTCAAATCAAGTGTACCACCTACCTCTAAGAGCTAGGCATGAACTTGGTAGGCAGATTTTGAAGACAGCATAGCCACATTTGGAAATGTTGTTTCAACTCATTTGTCATGTGACTCATGAGGCTATTGGTTTTGAATGGGGCACAAAGAGAGGAGTCTCTATAATAGTATCAGTTTTCAGTACAAGTATAGCTGATTGGACCATATTACTCAGCAGATCCCAAATTATTAGAGGTATCTCTGACAAGGTCTCTGGCAAGCTCCAATAGGAGAGTCATAGCACAGACCCCTGGAGCAAAGCCATGCCATCTGGATCAGATAAGTATTCATTGTTTGAGATGCAGTTCCTGGCATGCTCCTCAGCCTTATGGAGGACATTCAGTGATTATGTAATTGGAGCTACTCATGATGAGTTGGGTATTGTCAGAACTATTAAGTAATAATGTCAGGAGAACACAGCAGCAATCCATTGTATGAGGGAAATTATATACTTAGGGTTAAGCCTGAGCATGTCCAGAGGGCACAGCTGAGTGTACAGGTGGCCCAGACCCCCATGTCTCCTACCTCAATTGTACTGGTGTCTCTTTAACCCATGCCTGTGGTTTCAGGGGTTCTCAATGGCCAATTAATGTAGGAAGAAAGTATCCAGACCTGGATCACAAATGGCTCAGTTCAGTATGGACCATTCCTGCTTTACAGCCACATACAGGGGTTGTCCTAGAAGACAGTGGTGAGGGGGAAATTCACTCAGTGGGCAGGGCTTTGAACAGTACATCTGATGATTAACTTGGGCAGGGAGAAGTGGCATGAAGTAAAGATCATAAACTCTTTAAAAATTATCAGTGGTTTTGTAGATTATTCAGGAGTTTGGAAGGTGCAAGATTGGAAGACTGAGGACAAAGAGATGTAGAAAACAGGCATGTAGATAGTCCCATGGGAGTGGGCACAGAGTGTGCAGATCTTTGTGTCTCATGTCAATGCCTACCAGACAGCATTCATCACAGAGATGGCACTAAATGCCAGGCTGAATAGATAACTTGTCCAGTAGAGTTCAACAAGATTTTGTTTTTGTGGCCACTAGTCCTTGCATAACAGACTAAAGTAGTCATAGTGGCAGAGTTGCGGCTATAGTTAGGCCCAACAACACGAACTCCTTTTACAAAGGCTGATTTAACTGGTACTGCAAATTGTCCAAAGTGTCAGTAGTAGAGACCATTGCTGAACTCTCATTATGGTACCACTCTTATTGTGGTACCAATTAGCCATTTTCTGGCAATTTGATTACATTGGATATGTTCCACATGGAGGGTGCAGAAATTCTTTCTTTCTTGGTATGGTATGGTATGGGTATATATTCTAGGTCTGGATTTGCTCTCTGTCAGTATGGATATATATATATATATATATATATATATATATGCCAATATACACATTGGGTATCATATAAACAAGAATTTATTGTTCACTGTTCTGGAGGCTGGAAGTTCAAGATCATGAATCCAGCATGATTGAGGGCCTTTTTTAGTCCATAGTTAGTAGCTTCTTGATTTGTCCTTACATTGTGGAAAAAGCTAGTGAGCTCTGTGGGTTCTCTTTTATAAAAGTGCTAATCCTATCCATGAGGACTCTGCCCTCATGACATAAGTACCTCTCAAAGGCCCCAGCTACCAATACCATAACTTTTGGGGTTTACTAATGCAACATATCCATTTTTGGGAGACACATTTAGATCATAGTATCTGTTCTGCCATATTGGCTTGGTTAGTACTTCTGTCTGAAGACCCACAGTGATCATGTGCTTAATGTCTGATTTATTTTCATAAGATCCTGCATCCCCTTGAATCAAGTAATCCATTTTTCAGGGAAGATGCAACAGTGAGCATGTGACCATCATGGGATCCACTGGCCTAAAATAGACTACCCCATTTAGGAGACACTACCTGGCAGAATTGTTGCAATGTCTTCTTAATACATAGCTAAAGAGCCAGCTTTGTGGATACAAGTATTCAGTATTGGTTTGCTGTCTTTCACAGTGTGATATATATTTTGAACTGATGCTCGTTATATGGTGTTGTGTCCTTGATAACTAAAGAACATGAGTCTGGGAAACAAGATATAGAAGTAGACATGACTCATTCCCAGCCATTCCCAGTGACTTACATGGGGAATTTGTGCTTCCCATCCTCACAAATCTGGACTCTAATGAACTCGATGCCCTGGTTTCTCATGGAAGTATGTAAAGGACACTTCTGCTAGGGGACACATTAATTATTCTAATTATAAAGCTATGATTGCAGCCTGGACATTGTGGGCTCCTCATGCATGTAGACAAGTGGGCCAGGAAATGAGTTATATAGTATCATACTATACTACACTAACTACACTACTCTGTACTAAACTAAATTAAACTATACTACTCTGTACTACACTGCACTTCACTACACTACACTACACTACGCTACGTCATACTACACTATACTGCTGTCAAGGATGGATAATCCTGATTATCATGCAGACATAAGATTGCTGCTATGTAATGGGGACAGGGAGGAGTATTTCTGGAACTCAGGGGATTCACTTGGTTGCCTCTGGGGGAATTCAAGACCAGTATTCATTGTGAATGGGCAAGTAAGCCTGGTAACCACAGCCTGTTAGGGTATGTTAATCAGAAGTTTAGACTTTAAGGGATGAAAGTAATCTAGATCAACAAAAGTGGTGGCTAAGGGTGGGAAGGATCTAATACAGGTGGTAGAAGAGAGAGATTAAAATATCATTTGTGGAAGTGAAACGTTAGTTTCTCTCACTAGCTCTGTTGTTATAAGTTTGGTTTTATAAATCAGATGGAGGTGTTAACTAACGTTATAGTAGTTACTATTTTGCAATATACAAATGTATTAAATCAACACATTGTTTACCTTAAACTTGTACAATGTTAAATGTCAAATATTTCTCATAGAGCTGGAGAAAAAAAATAAATCATGACCACCTTGGAGAAGCAGTAACAGTAAGGAGTTCATTTAAAATGTGGGGCATTTTAAGGGATGAAGTATAGCAGGTGTTCTCAGTGCCCACCTGTATCTCTTTTAAACCATTAGCATCTATATCGTTTGTTGCCTGATGTCATCTTCTGGTGACTAGAAGCCACTCTGCAAGTGTGCTCACAAGCTGGAAGTTGTGGAGAATTACCAGTTTCTGAAAGCAGCCCTCAACCAAACCTGATGAGAGTGGATGGGTCAGTGCCCTATCTCCCTCACCTCACAAGTGGAATAACTCTGTCCAACACCAGCTGGAGCTCCCCTGCAGGGTGAAGCTTCATTTGCCCACAATAGGAAACTTACATGATAACAAATCCTGTATTGGCTGCTACCTCTCTCCCTCCATCCCCTAGAGTCCTGGGATCACCTCTCAAATAAACCTCTTGCACATGAATCTTTATCTTGTGATCTACTTCTTGGTGAACCCAAATTAAGATAATGCCCAAAATATGTCACAAAATCAAATATAAAACAGCTTTCTTCCATTTTATGATTTGTCTACACTATAATTTGTCCAAGTAAAGGTAGATAGATGTTAATGATGTTTAGACATTTGATAAGGGCCTAAGCAATGGAAGGAATGTGTATTTGCCTATATCAGGTGTTGGGCATATTTTTTCTGTAAAGGGCCAGATGATAAGTATTTCAGGCTTATAGATCACATATATTCAGTGTCACATATAATTCTTTGTGCCTTTAAAAATTTTTTTTAATATTTTTTACAACCATCTAAAACTGTAAAAACTATTCTTAGTTCATAAGCCATATAAAACAGGCTATGCATCAGATTTCTCTCACAGGCTATCATTTTCTAGCCTAGAGAAGAAGAAGAAGAAGAAGAAGAAGAAGAAGAAGAAGAAGAAAAGAAGGAGGAGGACGAGGAGGAGGGCGAAGAGGAGGAGGAGGATGAAAGAAACAAGGAGATGCTAATTTCACAATATAACCTTGCCTCAAATGTGAGGATTTGAGTTTGAAACAAGTTCTCATTCTTTGATATTGATTTGTATTTGTGCAAGTAGCTAAGGGTCTTGGCTGTGGGGCAAGAAGTACCTAAAACTTGTAATGATATGAGTTTAAATATGACAAAAATATATGGGTTGAAATTTCCTCCAAAACCCCATGAAGGGAAAGAGCGTTTGACACAGATTTTTGGGGGGAGAGAAGAGGGTTATTATTTTAACAAAAACATTTGTAAAATAGTTCTAGAGACTCAACAAACCAAAGAGGTGATTGACTTTGCCCTAAGGAGTCATTCTGCACCTTAAGCTTACACCCCAAATATATTGACGTTTCAAAGTACAATTTTAGCTTTTAAAACCTTCACCAGTGTGTTCCCAACACTAAATATGTTGAGGGAAGAAAATCCAAATGGAGTGATTTATTTGAAAAATTCCCAGGTTGAGTAAAGGTGTCTCTTGAAATGGTGGCCTCAGGGAAAGAGTATATTATGATATATTTGGTAAATGATGTTGAGGGAAATTACAGAAGACTATATAAATTGGGGGTTGGAGAGAGAATAGAAAGAGAGAAAAATATTTTCCCTGGATGAGATTTATGAGTCAAGAAATAGTTGATTCGGAAAGAAAATGTTTCCTTTTGTTCCCTTACCCTTGATAGACTAGCAGCCCTTGGAAAACTGAGGTAGAGAATGATTTTGCCCTTTTATGCTTTGCATAACTTCTCACCATTTCTCCATAGAACAATTGCATGGCAATATATTTTCCTGTTTCTATTCCTTGCTCATCACAAAAAAATGATATGAATTTCTGAACTCTGTTCCTTGTAGACAAGCACAGTTTGAAATCACATTCATTCCTCTTAAAAAGCGTTTAGCTGTATTAGCCTTCATGGGAATGTGTATAGTTGTCCACAGTTTAAGGGAATAAATTGTGTTTCTGCTTAGGAGTCTTGGCTTCTGAGGCAAAGGAAGTTAGGACTTGAAATCATTTTATTGACAAGACAGTCTGAAGCAGCCATCCTCTTGGACTTTAAAATGTTTCACTGACTCAATTCATCTGTAGTAATGGGGGACCAGAGGAATATGATGGCTAAAATTCTCAGAAAATGCAGAAATCACTGATATGCCCTCGTTCAGCTCTTATCTTATCTCAAAGTTATTAATGCGCCACAAATGGATGAGCTGGATGTGTGACTCCTAACAGATTTTCTAAGGGAAGTGATGTGATCAGAGAACAAGACAAAAAGGAATAAAAGAGGAAGGAGAGAACACTGCAAAGAATATGAATGTCTCATTACTAGATAATCAACCTGTGAACAATTGAAGGTTAGCTATGCGTGGCTCTGGGGAGGAATTTCATTATTTCTTAACTTCCTTTTTCTTCTTAATCTGAGGGTCTCATTACATCATGAAACACTGGATTGAATCAAGGGTTTGGGGCTCTTTGGAGATTGTGAACATTCCTACAGATCAGTGGGGAAAACTATTTGTTGTTAATATATCTCATATCTGTGAGCCTCAAAATTTGTCAAGAACGATTTATAGAGAATCTTCTATGTGTAACCTTGGATAAAGTGCACTAAAGGTGAAAAAAAATAAATACATTGCCCTGGTGGACTTTATGATCTTCCTGAAATTCTTTGGTATTGTTTAGCCTTTACAAACACGGTTTCTTTTGCCTGTCTCTTCTCAGCTGTCCGCCTGGGAAAGGCTTGCTCATCTTTCCAGATTGTACCCTCACATCCCTTCCTCTTTGAAGCTTTCCATAACCCCCTCGGAAGTAAGTGTCTTTTTCTTTGTGTTTTCACAGTGCTGTCAGGCCCTGGTTATATCTTACAGTTATCATGTGTTTTCTTATCAATTTCCTCTGGGCTGTAGGCACTCTATAGGCAGGAACACTGTTGTATGCACTCCAGCACCTGGCACAGAGCCTGATACAGTGTCAGTTCAGTTAATGGCCAACAGCCTAGAGGCCAAATATAACCCACACACATTTGGTTTTGTCTAAGAAGTGTGGAGCTACAGAGTGCTTTAAACTGTTTTGAATTAATTGCCAATTCAAGACAAAGATCCACATTTATGATATCACTTGAAATATTAGAAGATATGTAAGCATTAGGCTTATTCTCTTGCACGAAACAGTTGGCTGGAGCTGAGAAGTGGCTATTCCATATAAAAAAGAACAAGTGCTTTCTAGCTAGCCACAGTGGCCAGTGCTCCCTCACATCAACTTGACCTAGAATACCTCATTTATTTACATTACTTGCCTGGTCGCTGAGATATTAGAGATTGCACCTCTTTTTCTCAGACCTGCTTGTCACTTCCTTTCCAACGTCATCCTGGTCCGTACTCCCGTGTCCAGGAAGTAATCTATATCCTTTGAACTCCTCTCAGTTCAGTGGTTCTTAAAGGAGAAGAGGGATGTGCATATCAGAGTCATCTGGGTGCTCTTTCAAAATATTATTTTAGAATCTGAAGGTAGTAGAAACATATTTGAAAATCTTTCACATATAGGGGTGCCTGGGTGGCTCAGTCGGTTAAGCCGCCGCCTTCGGCTCAGGTCATGATCTCGCGGTCCGTGAGTTCAAGCCCCGCGTTGGGCTCTGTGCTGACAGCTCAGAGCCTGGAGCCTGTTTCAGATTCTGTGTCTCCCTCTCTCTGACCCTCCCCCGTTCATGCTCTGTCTCTCTCTGTCTCAAAAATAAATAAACGTTAAAAAAATTAAAAAAAAAAAAAAGAAAATCTTTCACATATAAACCTCTTACCTACTTTAAGAACCACTGAATCTCATCTTTTATCATTCTCTTCCTTACATTAGTTATTAGGCACATGGGTTATAGACTCTACTAGATGGTAACCACCACCCCCCCCCCACAAGGGGGCAGGATGCTGCTTTATTTCATCTCTGTCTTGGAAAGTGTATTGACTATAGCAGATACTCAATAAATATTTTTTGAATGAAAACTTTAAGTACAGTAGAAAATTCAGAGAAAGGAGACCCTGAATTGGCAGAGGTGGCTGTATAGTCTTCATGGGGGTATGATGGACTTGACCTTTACCAAAACACCATTACCTTTGTGGTCACTTTCAAAGGACCATCCCTTTTAAATGCAACTCCAATGTAATAGTCTGCCAATAAGGCTAATTTCAGAAGGGGGTAGTTAAGGCATTGGAAGAATCTTACTTCCTCAGGAAAATTACTCTATGAAAGTATCTTCGTATCATAAAATATTTGACAGCCCCTTCACATCTTTATTGAAATATCTGTCTTTGCTGAAGAAAAAAAAAAATTGAGTACCAGATGTCACTGAGACTAAAGAACCCACTAGAATGTTTTATATATATATTTTCTTGTCTCTATTGTTCATGATTAAGGCCTTAAGGAGATACAGATAACTGAAACTTGTTGGATTAATATACTTCAAACCACATAAATGTTACCGTTTTTTTTATGAAGTGTGACTTGTTTCTATTAAATTCTAATTATGACTACTGTAAAAGAAAATGAAGTCTTTCTAATTACCACAAGAGGGAGATATATAAATAACAGCCTAGGTACTTGACATGCTTCTGTTTGGTACTTAAGCTTGATGAGTTCCACATTCTAGAGTTCTCTGAGAAAAGAGAACAAGAAAGAGGTTTTATGCTTTATATTATCCCCTTATTATGAGATGCCAACTATCTTTTCTGCTCTGTAATTACTTCATTCTGCTCTAGTGGATTTAGCATTCATAACCTGTTTGTAAATATATTAGTATATATGGGTCTACCTCACTTCATGAGCAAGTCAGATTTGGCAGAATCCTAGTTATGCTCAACATATTCATTCTATCAATACACATTTGTTGTATATTTTAGATCCTGGGCTAGGTAGAGGGATATAAAAGAACAAGACTTTTTTTTTTTTTTTTTTTTTTTTTTTGGTCACCGTGGACTTCTCAGTCTAATTGGTGTGTGCCAATACAACACAAGGTGAACAGATTTAGTGGCACTGGCACACAAGAAATGGTTAAAAGAGTCAGAGAAAAAGAAGAAAAAGGTGAGCTATGAAGAATGAGTTGTAGTTATGCAGTTTCAACATGAAGGAAAGGGCATTTCATAGATATTTTAGGCAAATCTAGAGAAACTCTAAAATGTTTAGCCTTTTATGAGAAAAGCAAGTCATCAGCATGGCTGAACTGAAGGATACATGGAAGGCATAATGGGGAGAATATTAAGAAGACTAGTAAATTAGGTTGACATTTTGGGGACATATGGGGAGTAGCTTTCTAACCTCCGTTGGTGAGCCTTTCTTTACCTCAGAGTCTGAAAACTTAAAAATCTGAATTCCTTGATCTCCTTCAGCAGATAGACTCCATCAGTCAAATGTCCTCCTATGAGATTTGGAAAGTAGAAGTGACATAGGGCCTATCTTTCTGCTGCTTCTGGCTGTATCTGTAAGCATGGTGAAGAATTTGTATTTTCCTACTGTTTATGAAAGGAACAGCTTTGAATCCAAATGACAGCCCCGCCTTAGTTTAAAGCTAGGTTCTCTTTTCTGCTTATTATGGATGTTTGATAAAAAATACAATTGCTGAGAAGTTTGTTTTGCTTGCTGTTTACTATGAGCATTGTGAGACCTTTCCTGATTGTAACCCACTGTAGAATGGGCTGTAAAACTTCCTAAATGTAGTCTGATATGTAATGGAATGAGTGATTGTATACAAACTAACCGGCATTTCTCGCTTCTGTAAACCTGCTTGCTTAGCACATTCCTCACCTACCCCCTTCCCCCTTTCTTCCTCTCGCCACAAGTAAAAACCTCCCCTGTGCTATTTGTCTCTGTCTATAAAAACGCTATACCAACCCTAATCGTGGCCTCTTGTGTCACCGGCGACGAGTGCGCAGAGGACCAGGTTCGAACCTGCAATAAACGACCCTTGCCGCTTGGCTTTGACTTACGACTCTGGTGGTCTTTTGTGGGAGGTTTTGGAACTTCAGGCATTACATTTAATCTCTAGCTCTTTGTGGGTGTTGAGAGGCTGTCATGGTGGTAGTGATTTTCTGATCTTGAGATTACAATTACTGGGTAAATTTTGAAGTCAACAGTTTGAATTAGAGCTTTGACTATCCATGTTCTTATTTGTGGCTGAGGCAGCAGTAGCTTTGGTGGGAAATTCTGCTGTACTCTGTGAATCATTATTGGGGAGCTGGGCTAGAGTCCACTCCTTCAGCCCTTCTAACTAATTTGTAAACTCCTAATCTTCTAGATTAAGACCCTCTGTTTAAAATAGGTAGTATAGTTTCCATTTCCTACAATTCTCATGTAATTTTATCCTGGAGACAGGGGCAATCATTGAAGGATTTTTAAGTAGAGGAATGGAATAACCAGACTTGTTTGTCAGAAAGCTTGGTCTATTGACAGAATGGAGTATGGATTAAAAGGAAACAAAACTGGATACAAGCTTATTAAGACATGGTTGCATATCATGAGAGTGATCAAGAGAATGAGGTGAAATGCTAACACAGTGATGTGTCTCCAGGAAGGGCTCCCTTCATGGACTTGTTCACAGGACTATGTGCATAGAAGGGCCCCAAGCTTGGATCTAATGTTCTTTTATCACCGCCTTAAAATTCTTGGTGATTTTTGTCTTTGAGTTTGTGTTTTACAAGTGAAGTCTGGTGAGACAATGGAGAATGAAAGCCTCAATGGGCTCAAGGCCTCAACTTATGTTGCAAACCTCAGGGTTTGCACGCTCCTAATAAGTATCACTGTGTCTAACACACAGTAACATTAACTAACAAAACCAGTGAAGAAAGGAGAAAAAAGTCTTATATTTTACTACTTTTAATGGCACTTTTGCCCTCCCTTTTGTACAAGGTGTCCACATTTTCATTTTTCACTGGGCTCCACACATTATGTAGCTGGCCCTGCCTCCAGGTACACTACCTACAACAAAATTGGACCTTTAGCATTGAATAATCCCTTGTTTATAAATGGCCTGTGGTTTATTATGCTAAAAGAATGGTTGTCTTCTCTCCAGATTTGAGTTGCTTATAGTAGGACATGTTCTACGACCAGAAACGGTGGGAGAAGAGGAAAATAAAATTCCTTGTATTTTATCTGTAGACTTTGTGTGTGCAGAGGTGTGTGTGTGCATGAGAGGGTCAATATATAGGGAAAGATAGAATGAGGGAAAGAGAGTAGAGAGGGAGAAGATTCGGGGGAGAGACAGGTTCACCTCCAGTGCAAAGATGTAAAAGAGAAAAAGGACATTGATCAAGAACATGGGGGAAATGTTTGAATCTGGCAAAGAGATGGGTATGCTCTTTCAGAGAAAGAAGGGAAGGAAGTTATAATGGTTGAAAATAAAAGTGATTTTAAAGGTGGCCGGGGTATATCTTCTATTTCTTAATTTTGGTTGAATAAAAGTTAATAAGACTGGAAATTAGTGGATAGAAGAAAACAAAAAAAGTTTAGCTGTTGGAAACAGTAGAAGGAACACGCTGGAGATAAATAAAAAAAAGACTATAAAGAATTATTTGCTATTTGAGGCAATTCCTTGATTTTAAAGAAGGGGTCATCATAGGCTTAACTACAAAGCACCAGCACCTTTCATGCATTAGAAATAATTTTGTTTCAACAGATTCCATGTGACACCACTTCCTTTGGCACATCTATTGCTTAAAGCAAAGAATTTTTTTAATTTTAAGTTACTTTTAAATTTTTACTTGGCTTCAGTGAATTCCTAATTTGTACTTTTGGATCTCAGCTTTTCACTCTTTGCTTTATCTAGTGTTTTCCTTGCTTGGATTTCCAGGGAGTGCAGGTCACAGCATCAACTGACAACTTCCTTTGGCTCATGAGTCTTGCTTGTTAAAAACATACCTTAAGGACGGGTTTTAGTATATGTAAGTGTGTAGAACTTACCCTAGTTTGACCATGCTCAGAAACATATCCTGGAAGTTTCTTATTTGTCAACACTGCAGTATTGACCCTTCTTGCTCAGACTCTATTCCTAGTGGCTCTTATAAATTGTTTCTGCAACGAAATAGCCCTTAGCATGTCCTGTGAGGTTCTCTGAACATTGCTCTGGAAGAGGGCAAGCCTCTGCTTTTTGTGGTCACTTAGTGCTTCTCTTGTTTTCACAGTCCTATTGTTTTTGAGCTTTAAGAAGGAAAAATATGTGTTATGCAATGCATTTCGTTCAGCCCCCAGGTATAACATGGGACCATTTTTATACCATTAGGAAATCCATCACCACTGTCTTTAAAAGTCAATATTTTTATATGATGGTAGAGACTAATTTACTTGTTTTTCATTGGCCAGGAGGGGTGGGTAAATAAGATATCCTGACAGTTTGTGTTTCTTTCTGAGTATTAGCATATCTTCATAGAGAAGAGCATGATGTCTCAATCGGTAGTTTTCGTATGTAAGCATAAAACCCTCCTGCAGTAAACTCGGGGGAAAAAAGGGTATTTATAACAAGAACACTGGGTATAAACCAGAATCCAAGCATATCACTCCCCAGTGGCTAACTCAAAGGGATAGAGGATGTTTATAACAAGGAGACTGGGTAGACTTCAGACTCAGAGGCAGAATTGAACAGGTGGATCTTGTCAAGGGCAAGATCTAGATTGCTCTGTGGAGTCAGGGATAAGGAACTAAAGGACAAACAAACTCTTTTTCCAGGAGCTTTCATTAGAAACACTTGCTTCCTACTGTTTTCATCTTTTATGACTCACACATCTTTCAGATTGTTAGGAAAGAAAGAGTGTGATTGACTTGACCTAACACTGCACACATAGCCACTTCTTGGCTGAGTATGTGACTGTTCCACTATGTGCCCAGTAGGAGAAGCAATATTCCCAACTGAAAATGAACACCGACTATTTTCAGGCTTGTTCACATGTGCCTCATTTAACCCTCACCTTGAGCTCACACCCTATGGGGTATGTATTATTATTGCTTTCCAAACAAAGAAGTTAAAGCTCTGAGAAGCAATCTTTGAAAAGATCAACAAAATTTGTAAGCCTTTGGCCAGACTCATAAAATAAAGAGAGAGAGAGAGTGAGTGAAACAGGACTCAAATACACAAAATCAGAAATGAAAGAGAAGATATAATAACATACACCACAGAAATACAAATAATTGTAAGAGAATGTTACAAAAAACTATATGATAACAAATTGGACAACATAGAAGAAAGGAATAAATTCCTAGAAACATATAACCTACCAGAACTGAAGCAGGAATAAATAGAAAAGTTGAACAGACTGATAATCAGAAATGAAATTGAGTTGGCAATCAAAAAACTCCCAACAAACAAAAGTCCAGGACTAGATGGCTTCACAGGTGTATTCTACCAAACATTTAAGGAAGAGTTATTATCTATTCTTAAACTATTCTAAAAAATACAAGAGGAGGGAAAAGTTCCAAATTCATTCTATGAGGCCAGTATCACCTTGATACCAAAACCAGATAAAGACATCACACAAAAAAAGGTAATTATAGGCCAGGATCTCTGATGAACATACATGCAAAACTCCTCAACAAAATATTAGCAAAGCAAATACAACAATACATTTAAACAATCATTCACCACAATCAAGTGGGATTTATTCTGGGGATGCAAGAATGAGTCAATATTCACAAACCACATCAACAAGAAAAAGGGTAAAAACAATAGGATCATTTCAGTAGATGGATAAATAGCATTTGAACAAAGTACAACATCCATTCATGATAAAGACTCTTAACAAAGTAGGTCTGAAGGGAACATACCTCAACATCGTAAAGGCCTTATGTGAAAAATCCACAGCTAACATAATACTCTTTGGTGAAAAACTGAGAGCTTTTCCCCTAAGATCAGGAAGAAGACAAGGATGTTCACTCTCACCACTTAAAAAAATTTTTTTAATGCTTATTTATTTTTAAGAGAGAGACAGAGCATGAGTGGGGGAGGGGCAGAGAGAGAAGGAGACACAGAATCCAAAGCAGTCTCCAGGTTCCAAGCTGTCAGCACAGAGCCAGATGTGGGGCTCTAACTGGTGAACCACAAACTCATGACCTGACCTGAAGTCGGATGCTTAACCAACTGAGACACCCAGGTACCCCTCACCAATTTTATTCAACATAATACTGGAAGTTCTAGCCACAGCAATCAGACAACAAAAAGAAACAAAAGGCATCCAGATTGGTAGGGAAGAAGTAAAACTTTCACTGTTTTCAGATGACATGATACTATATATAGAAAACCCTAAAGACTCCACCAGAAAACTGCTAGAATTGGTAAATTAATTCAATTAGGTCATAGGATACAAAATTGTTGTACAGGAATCTGTTTCATTTGTACACAATAATAATGAATCAGCAGAAGGAGAAATTAAGAAAACAATCCCATTTATAGCTTCACCAAAAATAATAAAATACCTAGGAACAAAAACCAGAGGTGAAAGACTCTGGAAACTATGAAACACTGATGACAGAATTTGAAGATGACACAAACAAATGGGAAGATTCCATGCTGATGGGTTGGAAGAAATACTATTAAAATGGCCATACAACCCAAAGCAATATATATATATATATATATATATATATATATATATATATATATATATAATTCAATCCATACCAAAACACCAATAGCATTTTTCAGAAAACTAGAACAAATAATCTTTAAAGTTTCTATGGAACCACAAAAGACCCCTAATGGCCAAAGCAATCTTGAAAAGAGGACAAAACTGGAAGTATCACAACCCTAGATTTCAAGATATACTACAAAGCTGTAGTAATCAAAACTGGTACTAGCACAATAATACACACATAGATCAGTGGAACAAAATAGAAAGCCTAGAGATAAACCATGATTATATGGTCATTAATCTTTGACAAAGGAGGTGAGAATATGCAATGAGAAAGAGACAGTTTCTTTAGCAAATGATATTGGTAACACTGGACAGTTACATGCAAAAGAATGAAACTGGCCCAATTTATTATGCAATACACAAAAATAAACTCAAAATGGGTTAAGTACCTGAATATGAGACTTGAAACCATAAAACTCCTAGAAGAGAGCACAGGCAGTAATTTCTCTGACATTTACAGTAACAACATCTTTCTAGATACATCTCCTGAGGCCAGGGAAACAAAAGCAAAAATAAACTATTGGGACTACAAAAAATAAAAGGCTTCTGCACAGCAGAGGAAACAATCAACAAAACTGAACAAGAACCTACTAAATGGGAGAAGACATTTACAAATGACATAGCTGATAAATGGCAGGTATCCAAAATATATAAAGAACTCAATGCCCAAAAAACAAAAAAAAATCCAGTTAAAAAATGGGCAGAAGACATGAGCACACATTTCTCCAAAGAAGACATACAGATGGCTAACAGACATGTGAAAAGATGTTCAATATCACTAAGTATCAGGGAAATGCAAATCCGGATCACAATGACATATCACCTCACACCTGTCAGAATGGCTAAAATCAACCACATGAGAAACAACAGGTGTTGGTGAGGGTGTGGAGCAAAATAAGCCCTCTTGCACTGTTGGTGGGAATGCAAACTGGTGTAGCCACTGTGGAAAATGGCATGGAGGTTTCTCAAAAAATTAAATAGAATTACCCTATGATCCAGTAATTCCACTACTGGGTATTAACCCAAAGAATACGAATACACTAATATGAAAAGATACATGCACCCATATGTTTATTGCAGCATTATTTACAATACCCAAATTATGAACGCAGTCCAGGTAGTCACTGATAGATTGATAGATAAATGGATAAAGAAGAGGTGGTGTGTACATAGATATAGATATGGAATATTACTCAGCCATAAAAAGAATGACATATTACTAATTATTAGTAGAGATGATGATGATGATGGTTTTAGGGCCATTATAAGTGTTCTTCCCTCCTTTTAGATTTGGTTTGTTAATTAATCACAAGTACTTAGAAGGGTTTAGCTGCCGAAATGGCCTTCTTTCTATCAATTGAATGCATCATCACATGCTCTTTTTTCATAGGAGAGGCCCTTAGAGACTCACTTTGAGTCCCCTTATATTTGATATGATCCTAGAAGAACCAAATTTTAACTTCAGAAGTGGACTTAATTGAATCATCCATTATTAAAAAAACTGATAGGAATAATAATTGCTGGCCTGGCAGAAAAATGGATCCAAGAAGACACCAGAAATCAAAAGGCCCAGTCAGAAGGAACCATTAAGCCCCAAGGGCATATGTCATTTGTATCTCAGTAGACACTGAGGGATTCACTATATTAAACCACAAGACAATCACCATTTTCTTAAAAGAACATTAAATTATGCTCAGTGTCTTCCATCTAAAATGCATGAAAGGACAAGTTTATTCCCACCCAAAGCTGAGGTGTCACAACCACTTGCTGGTGTGCTGCTTTGAGCTGAACACCCACGTGGGACTCCCAGCACAGAGTGTTCCCATAACGATGACCTTTCAGTGAGTTGTGCCCATTTATCCTCCTCTGACATAGGAGAGAACAGCATCAAGGGCCAAACCCATGATAATATACTGTGGTTTCTTCAAACACACAATGGATTTTTTAAGACATGTATCTTTCTTCTTTTAGTGTTGAAAGTACTCCGTACACATACCATGAATTTATCTTACTTCAGTGGGGCTGAAGACGAGGTTTCAAACCTTATTTCCTACTATCTGAACTTTTTTACTCTCTATATATCCCTTTTAGTAGCTCCTCATCTTTTAGTGAAAGCCTTTGGCAGTCTTTACTGCATTCTTTCTAGAGTATAAAGTTACTTGAGAGAAGAGATCACATTTTGGCCATTTTTTTTTTCACTGCTTGCTTACTTTCCTCCCACATATTTCCTTCTCTGACTACTGCCACTGTGAGGATTTTAAATGCTGTCAGTGGGCCTTGGGGAGCATTGTGCCATTGTGACACAATTTTCAAATATCCCATCACATTTTAAAGGGATCAAGCTGATCATACTAAAGAAAGGCTGATGCTTTGGGATAGAATGAAGCTAAGTATGAGCTAAGTAGGAGGAAAGGAAAGAATGATGCAAAAAACACTAGGCTCAAGGGAAATGAAAGAACATAGACCTGGGGAGCCTTGAAGGAACTGTGACAAAGGCAGAAGACAAGGAATAGGAAAATAAAAGTATTTCTAGATGAAAACATAACAAAGGGACTCAAGTTTAGTTGGTGAAAGTTATTATACCAATGGCAATTACAAGACACCATAACAAGTACACAGTAGATCAAAGTCTTTATGGTTATAGCAGTTGGGGTAGACTAAACTGCTTACCAAACAGATGTCACCACAAATTGACCCAGGCAAAGTATAAGCTTATTTCTTGCTTATGTTACAGGCCAAAGTAGATGCTTGGGTAGGCAAAGAGCTCCTCTCCATTTGGCAATTTAGAAACCCAGACTCTTTCCTTCTTGTGTCTCTGCCATCTATCCCTGGGATTTAATCATTGTCTGCACCCACACAGTGAAAAAGGAATGGAGAGGCACCTGCTCACTTAGATACCCCTGCCCAGGAGGGACACACATGACTTTTCACATTCCACTGGAGATGACTCAACCATTTGGCCTACATTTCTTAGGGAGGCAGGGAAATGCAGTCCAACAAGGGCTCAGATGAAGTCCAGGTATTACAGAAGAAGGGAAGAATAGATTTCCATAGACAGCTCATGTTTTTGCCACCGTGGCTCAGGGAGTAATAGCATAGCCATAGGGTTCAACAGATCTGTTTTAGAATTCTTACCTTGTAAGACTGGTCACTTATGTAGGCTCTGTACAAACCCAAATAACTTCATGTACAAAATAGAGATAATAGTAACATCTACCTCATAGGATTCTTATGAGGATTAGATGAGATAATTAGTATAGTGCATTTAGCACAGTGCATGGCAACTATAAACATCCAGTAAATGTTTGCTATTATTCTTCATAGCTACGGCCCAAATAAAGGAAAGCAATAGACATTTATTCTGTACCTACTTTAGCTTCAAACTGATGATAAACAATTTACATATGTTTACTGTATAATTCTCAAAACAGAACCTTGAGATAGGTATTATCTGCTTGTTATAGATGAGTGGCTTAAATATCAGAGAGGTAACACAGCTAGGATATAGGAAAGCAGGATTTGAGCCAAAGTTTATTTGATTCTAAACCTCATATTACTTCTACTAAGCATATAAATGGAGGAAAAAACAAATGGGGTGGGGTGGGGTGAGGCAGATGACTAGAAGAAACAGCTAAAGTCAGGACAAAAGAGTGGAAACTATTTGAACTCAGAATAGAGGCCTTAGAGAAGAGGGACCAAAAACTTAATTATCAACCTCTAATCTTAACCTACAGTTTAGAGGTGGGACCGTTAAGCTGACGGGAAGAAGAGTATGTTAGACTTAACAAGAGTTAGACTTGTGCAAAACTAGCACAGAATTATATTTGTGTTTGTATTCTACCTCTAATGTGTTCAATCTGCTGCCTGAGACTCCAGGTACTGGTCAAGTTTAATGATATGCTTAAAATCTTTGTGTGCTGTTATTAGGACCATTTTCAGAGAAGATGCAGCAGAGGAAATTTGGGACCCAAGTGTGTAGTCATTGAAGGGAAAAAATCTTTCAAGTGCTTCTGGAGGTAAATGGATAGATTCCATCTTTATTTGTAAAAGATATTCTCTCCCACTTCATCTTTAGGGATAATAACTCAGGTCAATTTTCTGGAATTCCCATAAGCCCTTATAAAAAACCCCTTTAAATGTATAATACAAACCCATACTGAACATATTCTTTATTAGAGGGCTTCTCAGAAACTTTGCTATGCTAACTTGCATTAGAGCAATTTACATTGTGGAGACATAGTATACAATATTTCTCAAATCTATTTGCCATAGAGCATTTAGCCATAGGGACTATTGCTTCAGGTAATATACTTTGGGAAACACTGATCTAATATATTTCATTGGCTAGTGATTCAGAATGACCTAAATTTTGATATCTTTGAAATGGGTTTGCTGTGTTCTTAGAAAAACACATTTTCCAGAAGTTTGTGAGATTTCTTTCACAGTATGACCAAGGAAAATCCCTTTAAACCACTTCTTAAACTACTATGTATGGAGACACTCTTAATTGCATATGCAGCAGTCATTATATCCTCTTTTTCCCTTGTTAGGTCAACAATGTGCCCTCTTTCAGGGGACATATCATGGAGAGTTTAATCAAGTATTAGTAGTCATCTTTCCAAGAGTAAGTGTTGGTTTAGGGGTTAGACATATGGCTCTGTACTGGCCAATAAGGCAAAGAGAATTTTTCTTATATATATATATATACACACATATATATATATATGTGTGTGTATATATATATATGTATGTGTATATATATATATTTCCTAGTTTTCCTAGGTATATATATATATATATATATATATATATATATTTCCTAGTTTTCCTAGGTGCATATATATATATATATTCCTAGATATATATATA